>NW_021320077.1:291282-348782 GCF_001605985.2 Dendrobium catenatum
CCCCCCTCTTGGTAGCCTTGGGACATTAACTTAGGCTGAACAACCTAATTACTAGACTCAACACTATGTTCCTTCTTTGATATGGCTGATGTGGATAAGGTTTTAGAAGGAGGACCTTGGTACGTTAATGGTCATATAGTGGGAATAGATAGATGGTCTCCGCTATTTACTCCTTCATCATTGAAAGGACTTACATCTCCTAAATGGGTTAGCCTTCCTTACCTTCCATTAATTTGTTGGGATAAAGACAATGTGGATAGAATTTCTTTAATGATTGGGAAGCTACTCTATATATATTGCAACATGTTTCAGTGGAGCAAGAAGGAGCACACAAGATTTTGTATCAGAATGGATCTAGACCAATAATTCCCAACTGGAGTTTGGGTAGAAGGATCTTACGGGCATTTCTTTCAGAAAGTTGAATATGAGAAAGTCTCCTCCTTTTTTTTTTTTAAGTGTGGTAAAGTAGGACATTTGGTTGACAAATGTATAGAAGGAAAGCCATTATGCTTGGAAGCTAACCATTTAAATTCTGTTCCTCAAACAGAATTTCAGACCCATCAGGCTATTGAAGAACCTGACATGGTTTATGGACCTTGGGTATTAGTCAAAAATATGAGAAGAAGAAGAAAGATTGATCCAAATTTAGACAAGGAAAATTAGAAGATAGCAAATATGAAGATAGTTAAACAAGTTTATGTTCAAAAATCGTCCTCTAAATCAGCTCAACTTATTGATCAAAACCCATATGGTGCAGAGAAGATAGGAGTGGCTGGAGTGTCTTTGCAAAATTATAAAGAAGACACCTCAGAAGGTAATGTTAGGAACAGTGAAGAAAATGCTATAGAGGAGGTCTCAACAAAATTCATTAAAAATTTAGCAGTTCCAGATAATTCTAAAACAATTTTGTTAAACCTCAACTCAGTAGTTGATAATAACAGGTTTGGTATTCTCAGTTTTGATTCAGCTAAAGGAGAGGCCATTTGCTATGAAACAGAGAAAGGAGAACTGGAAGATGGTGAAATTCAATTCAGTACATTGAAAAGTAATGGAGTTGGTTGATTCATCAAAAGTCAAAGAAAAGCTTATAAAAGAACTGAATTCTCAGGGTAAAGATAATATTTAATCATAAAGAAGGAAAGGTGAAAACATTAAGAAGATTTAAAGTGGAAATAATTCCACTTTTAAGCTCAAATGACTTCCTTTTTGGAACTGTAGGGGGGCCAGAAAGACAGACATCCCACTACTTAAAGGATTTATTTAAAGAACATGATTCCTTCCTTGTGGGATTAGTTGAAATGAAAGTTGTGTCTTTTGATAGACAAGTTATCAATAAACTTATTGGAGATAGTTGGGACTACTTTTTTGTTCTAGCAGAGGGCCTTTCGTATGGAATACTGATCAGCTGGAAAAGTAAAACTTTCCCTTTTACAATGCTTCAAGCCTCTTCATAATCAAAATTCCAAATAAAGGAGATTGGTTGATAGCCACGGTCTATGGAAGCATAGACACTTATAAAAGAAGACAATTGTGGCAAAATTTAAAACTTTTTCAAATACTCACCATCCTTTTATCATTGGAGGATATTTCAATTGCATCTTGTCTCAAGAAGAGAAAAGACGAGGTAAGAGGTTCATTTTTTCTCAAGGACCACAAGACATGAATTTATTCTTGAATAGTTGTGATTTTCATGATGTTTGAATTATCGGTCCTAAATTTTATTGGTGTAATAATAAGAATGTAGGAGCTCGCATTTTAGAGAGACTGGATCGCTACCTTCTCAACTCAGCTGCTATTAAATTTATTCAACCAGCTGTTGTCTGACATCTAGGTAGAATTTCATCGGATCACTGCCCTCTTGTGATTAAAATTTTTTCTTCAGGATTTTGTGAGCCAAAGAAACTGCAGTTTGAAGATATTTGGACATCATTTCCAGTGTCCAAAGATATAGTAACCAAGTCTTGGATGAAAACTGTCAGAGGTGATGATGTTCAATCTTTGAATCTTAAATTTAGAAGAGTTCTAAAAGCATGACATTACTGGAGTAGAGCTAAGTATTCTAACCTCAACTCCCTTAAAAAAGAACTGAAGAAAGAGTGAGCTCCAAGAGGAAGAAGCAAATTCAGAAGGCCTATCTGAAGAGAAATTTTTTTTGCTGAAATTCAAGGTAAAGGGGTTAAATTCTACCTTGGGAAGGCTTAGTTCTTGGTGGAGACAAAGAACTAAAGTCAAGTGGATCAAAGAAAGTGATTCAAACTCAAAGTATTTTCATTTTATTGCCTCTACTAGATGGAACATGAACTTCGTTAAGCAAATTGAACAATCCGATGGTAGAATGTTGGAGGAGCAAAAAAGTATTGTAAAAACTTTATTTGAGTATTTCAACGAAAAGTGGAGAGCCAGAAGATGTAAATTAACTGGCTGGCCAAAACCTAGCAGAATGCTGGACGAGGCTAATAAAGAAATGCTCATGGCTAATTTTTTTGAAGTAGAACTGGAAGCTGTTGTTCGGCATCTGAAAGGTAATATTTCACCTTGTTTAGATGGAATAACATACTCGTTTATTAAATTCTATTGGAACATCATTAAAAATGATGTTTGGAAGGAAGTGAATCATTTTTAATAATCTGGCTTGATGTGTGAACATTGGAAGGTAATTTTAGTAATTCTTATTACTAAGCTCAAGAACCCGACTATTCCCTCTAATTATAGACCCATACGTCTATGCAATTCCATCTACAAAATTGTATCAATAATATTGTTGAACATATTAGTTCATTGTTTTCCCAAAATTATATAAGAAAATCAAGTTTCTTTTATTAAAGGTAGATCTAATTCCGATAATATTCTTCTTACTCAAGAGATCATTAGCAAATTTAGATTTTCTAAATCAAGAAGAGGCATAATGGCTATCAAAATAGATATGGAATAATCCTACGATAGTATGGGATGGCAAACCTTGAATCAGGTGTTAGATTAATTTGGTTTCTAGGAAAACTTCTCAAAACTACTCCTTCAATGTGTAGTTGATACTAAATACTCCATACTCATTAATGGTTTGAATACCGAATGGATTTGGTAAAAATGTGGCTTCAGGCAAGGATGTCCTTTATCTTCCTTTTTGTTTATCACATGCTCTCAATTGTTAACGGAAGAATTAAATCAAAGAGGAGAAAAGATTGGAGTCAAGGTGACTTCAAAGGCTGAAAAAATGTCTCACTTACTATATGCTGATAACATCATTATATTTTCTATAGCCAGTAGCAGAAATGCTAAGAAAATTAAAAAGATAATGAAGAACTACTGCAGCTGGACAGGGCAAAGGTGTTAAAATCTTCATTATTACTTGGGAAATCAGTGAGAAGAAGCAAGTCTAAAATTCTGTCAAAATTTCTAGGTATCAAAGCAGTTGACGAGCTGGTTTATCTTAGAGTCAAAATGGTGATGAGAAGACAAACTCTCTCAGATTTTCAAGGTTTCCTAAAGAAAGCTTATGATAAGCTTAATCTATGGGGTAACTGTTTCCTAATTCTTTCTGGTAAATTGCAACTTATTAAGTCTTCTTTCTTGTCTATTTCAATCTTTCTTTCAACTCATTCCTTGATACTTTTGGGAGTGCTAAAAGAATTAGACAAGTTGAGTAGAGAATTCTTATAGAGAAAATAAGATAGAAGCAAGGGAATACATTATGTTGATTGGGAAACTCTTTGTAAAAACAAAAAATGGGAGGATAAGGAGTTGTCTCAGCTATTGATAGATTGGAAATTGGAGAGCTAAATTTTATTGGCATCTTTTATCTAATCCTTCCTCTCTATTGAATAGAATCTTAATTGCAAAATACAGGTCAGAAATCCTGGAATCAGAACATAGATATGGAGCATCTTCATCTTGGAAGATTATTACAATGGGAGCTAAATCTCTTTAGCAAATTTTGAGATGGAAGGTATAGGATGGGAAGAATATCAATACATCAAAGGATATGTGGATACTTGATAAATGTTTTGATAGGTGGCCAACCTATGTGGCTAATCTACAAGAAGAACAAAAAAGTTTACAGTATTTTATACATGATGGTAGATGTAATGTATAAAATCTGCAGCAGGTCTTCGGTACATACCTGATTAATCTTATTTGCTCTGTTCCAATTCAAGCTAGAATCTGTAAAGATGAAGTTGAAATTTCATTCAAGCATTCTGGGAAATCTTTGGCAGCCTTGATCTCTGAACATAACAACAACAATGAATAGGAGGATGCAAATTGTAAATTGTTAAAGAAACTAAAACTTAGACCAGGGATTAAACTTTTTTGGTGGAGATTGATCCATAAGGCTATTCCATGTAATGAGTTTCTAATGTATAGAAGACTCATCAATCAAAGTTGTTGTCCGAGAGGATGTAACAAAGTTGAAGATGCAGAACATATTGCAGTTAATTGTTATTTTATCCATGAAGTTATAAAGACTATAAACAAATGGGGATTTAGTATCCTGATTTTTCCAAATTTGAACTGCTACTTCAAGAAATTTACGGGCATATCAAACTCAAACATTTCCTTCGGGAACTTGTATTGTTCCGTTGTTTTCTATACTTGGAAAAGTAGAAATATACTGGTTCATGGAAATAAAGAGGACAATTATAATGTCATAGCAGCTAATGCATTATCTTTCACGTCATCTTTAACCAATTATGATCTCATCACGGTCAACTGGGATTCTAATCAGCTTAGGTTATTTTAATCAATTTGGAGTCCCCCTCCAACCGAATGGATCAAACTAATTGTTGATGCATCTCTCGGAAAGAATTATGCTGTAGGAGTTGGAGGAGTTTTAAGAGATTATAAAGGCTGGTATTTATTTTCTTTTGGATTCAAACGTATGCATTGGGATTGTTCAACTTTAGAATTGGAAGCTATAATCTCTTTCAATAAAGTGGTCTAATAATGGATGTTCGATGCAAAAGGAATCATTATTGAAGGAGACAATTATAACGTCATGAAGTTAATTCAGAATACTATCAAGGAAGGAGTTCATGTAGGTAATAATACTAGCTTTGAAGATTTCTTTTTTCTTAGAAATTTTAATCAAGTCATTATTCAATTTGTGAATAGGGGATGTAATAAGTTAGCCAATTGTTGTGCTAACCATGTTAGCTTTACTGATTTTGTTTGGGATAGTTTGGATAACAATCACATTCCTCCTCTTTTCTTAAATATATTAAAGGAGGAATGTGATAGATCCAACTACATTTAAACTTTTTTATCTTGATTTTTTTAATAATATTTATTTATGCATTTCCTCAAAAAAAAAAAAAGAATGAAATATGTGTAGAATCACCATACACTAATTGAGGAGAAGATTATCATTAACCTATGCATACATGCAAAAGAAAAGGGAAAAGTAGAAATACTAATAAATAAAATAAATAGGTAGATAAATATGGAATATTTTTACTTTTAGTGTCATCAAATGATTATTTAATGGCTGATGACTACCATACCCAAGATACCAAGTGAAAATTCAGAATCTGCCACTACGGGCTCGACATCTGAAACATAAACAAATTGACTTATTAAACAAATATATGAAATATAAAAAAATTATACATATTAATAGCTAGCTTTAGGCTCAAAGTGTTGTCTTGGTTTGGTAAGAAAACATAAAAAGGGAAACATGAAGGAGTGTGTAGAGTATCTAGCTCCAATATGGGAGAACTTACCAAGTCAGCAGGAGTATGTCTAAAAAATGCAAAGAGAAGAGAACAAGCATTATGAAAAATTTAATACAAGAAAAATTTAAAATAAATATACATACATAAAGATTATTTAAATAGGAACATCGTGTCTAAATACTTCAAGAAATTTATATATATATATATATATATATATATATATATAGTTAGCCCTTTTAGGTGTCTGGAGGTACCAAGTTACTATACGGAGTATCAGTTTCCTTCTTTGCTTCAATTAGTTATAGTGAAATCTTTAACAAATAGAGCTCATATTAGGCTATTTATGTTTGCATCCTTACGGATGACTGATCATTATAAACTGATCTATAAAACCCTGTTATGGATTTTTTACCACCACAGTATTTTAATGTTTCATTAATTAATTCTCATATTTAGAAGGGCACTCTCATTTTACTTAGTAGGTCATGCTACATACCAATTACTACATACTCTACTAGAATGAGACATAGTAGAGTATTTTATAGATGTCATGGCTCTATGATATTGATCAAGATAATCAGTAACCATAAGACACAAGTTTATTATCTCCTCCTCTACTTCAAATTCTGAAGATTCTGAGGTAGAGTCGGCCGAGAAAGTATTTTATGCCTTTTATTTTCCCCTCTTAAACCTTAGCTTCTCTTCACCCTTCTCCTTAATCTAGTGAGTTTTTAGGTTGGGACTATCAATTCGGAGGTGATTTGGTTTCCTGGATTTGAAGCAAATAGTGTCAGAGGAAACTTTAACATTCTTGTTGCTTTTACCTTTGCTCCAATACTATTGATGATGCCTCTATTTCCTTTTAGAAAAGCTTCAAAATTGCGATGTCATTAAGGGGATATAATCATCCTCCTCCATTGTATAATTGTTACTATCAGAATTATTTTCTTTTAGTACTACAATATTCTCCTTCTTCTTCTCGCCTATATTATTTTTCCTTTGACTCACTCCCTACTCATAAGCAATGTGTGATCCAATAAAATTTTTAATCGAATGAACATTCAACTCTTTAGTTTAGTAATTATAGTTATCTTTGCATCATAAGAATTAGGTATACAATTTACAATCTTATTGACATATTCATAATTTGTAAGTTCTTTACCTAATGCAAGCAGTGATGTCACTATTTATGTAAGCATAGTATATATTTCAAAAATTGATTCACTATGTTTTATATGAAATAGTTCATAGTTATGAAGAAGGATATTTAACCTAGAATGTTTTACTACACTAGTTACTTTGTAATTTGTGCATAGTTTATCTCAAATATCTTTTGTAGTGGTATAAGTGGATATATGCATATAGTTTTCATATTTCAATGGACAAAATAAACAATTTAAATGTTTTACAATCAGTTGGATTAAATCCATATCCTTTTTACTCTATTCATTAAATAATAGTTATGTTTAGATGCCATTCACAAGATAAAAAGGTGCAGAATATCCTTCTTGGACAAACATCCACATGCTAAAATCTATAGACTGTAAGAAAGTATATATGCAAATTATCCAAAAGTCAAAATGTATATTTTCAAATAAATGTGGACACATTATTCAATAACCCTCTATAGTGTTATGATTTTCAAAATGAACCATTGATCATTTTCCAAAAGTTTTCTAAAACCTTATTTTGAAACACGCTTTGGTATAACTTGAATGTATGAAAAGGTTATTAAACCTAATAGAACTAGTCTGAGGCTCAACAAAAGGGGGGGATGAATTGGTAATTTAAAAAATTTAAAATAGAAATTCTATTTTTTTATAAATTTTTAAAATTTTGAATTAAACAATTTGATCACTTAATGCGGAAGAAAAAAAAATTTAAAAATAATTAAAATACTAATGATGAAATTCTAATTAATATAACAGAACATTAATCTCAGATTTTCACCAAGCAATTATCACAAAAATTAAGCGCTAAAAGTAAAGTGTCAAAAATGAGAAGAATACAAGAAAAGTTATAGTGGTTCAGTTAACCTTTACATATGTCCACTTGCCGGAGTCCTCTACACCAGGAATTGCACTAACAAAATGTGACTATCCTTTTGCTCCCACAGCAAGGCCAATAAGTCTTTACAAACTCACTTTCACCAAATCTGATACGGAGGAGTGTCAGATGATATGTCACCTCCTCTGGTGATGCTAACAAACCATGAATCATTTTTCTCCCTCATGGAGAAGGCATAGAACCGCGAAACTTTTTTCTCCCTCCTTGAGATGACAGAGAATAGGAATCATATCATAGGCAGAAAAACTCAAATCCTTTTTCTCCCTCCTAGGGAAGGTAGAGTACCTTGAAGACTTGACTTAGAAGCCTCTCTCCTAAGAGAGCCTTTATTAACTCACCAAGGCCATAAGAGGAGCAAGGGTGTAACAACCCTAGAGAAATTATGTGATCCCCTCCCACTCTTTCTCCCTCATGCTCAACCACACCTTCTCCATCCTCTCAAACCCTGGGTTTCTTTTTCAAAAGCTTCTCACTCATTATACCTATAGTAGTTACATAAACCTCTCTTGTCTGAAAGAGATTTTCAAATCATTGCTTAAGTATTGGGCATCAAGAAACCCTACAAATTCAAGTTAGTTGTCATTATTCATACAATATGATTGGAATTAGAATAGCATAATCACTTCAAAAACAAAACCCGTCCAGTACTATACAAACAGTCATTCCGTTAAACTGTTCAACTTTTTGAACACATCGAGTAATACGATCCAAAGATTGTATAGTATGATTAGTTCAAAAATAAAATTTTTAATATCTTACTTATGTTATCTTGTGGCTAGGTTTTTTATATCATAATAAATCATACATAATAATTCAAATTATGTAGTATGATTAGTTCATAGAAACTCATTATTCAATTAGCTGTTAATCCCATTCTTTTTATAGTTGATCATATAGTACGATTAGTATAAAAATTTTTAACTTTAAAATTTTTCTCACTCCCCCTGAGTGTGTGCATGATCACCCAATTGCATACACTCTTATATGATCAAACTCAAAATATATAAAAAAAATAGAAAAATAAAATAATAGATTTTGTTTACTTGACATTCCTATTTTACCGATTCATGATATTTTAATTGCCTTGAATAAAGTAAGTTTTAGTTGCAATGTTAGTGCTTACAAATAAAATAAGTATTTAAAATATTTAATGAGAAACATAACAATTCAATCAATGATATCTGTCTTTATCAAAATCACAGACTAGGGATCCTGGACTGCAACATAAAATAATTATGTTCTCATTTGAGGTGTCCAAGTAAATAATCGCTCTATGACAACACCCCCCTCTTTTTTGTTGACAAACATGGTAACAATGCCTCAAACTTTGGTGATGCTCTGGTTAATTAGCCTCTCCTCCATTTCCCAACTGTTCTATTATCAAATAAATCATAATTTGAAGGGATACATTCTTCATATGGAATACCCAAACTTGGTAGACTAGAAATAATGTGAAGTTCACACAAAGTAATTATCATCTCATTTGGTCCAACCCAGCAAGTATTAGTAGCACTGTCCTAGTGTTTAATAACACTCTAAAGCTAGGAAAAAGATAAATGATTGTAATCAAAAGTGACACAAAATGGCTCTATATACTCTAGCTTATTTCAATATTTGTTGATGCCTGCTTAACATGTAGTGGGCCAAACCAGTGTAACCACTTAGAACCTAAATAGGACTAACAAAAAAAGGAGCTTAGTGCTTGAACTCATGATGTGATAAATGGTAGCTAATCAAATTGATACTACCAATACTCTGTGTTAAGTCAGTTGTTGGCTGTAAAACGTCTTGATCACTGTAACCCAGCACCTTAAAAATTCAATCCAGACAACCACCATCACTATGTCATAGTCTGAGAGTTATTACATACTCTAAAAATTTATATCATATTGAAAATTCAAAATCAATTGGAAACATAAGAGGTGATCTAGTAAAGAGGTCGTCCTATATATTTCTATCAACCAATATCTCTCTATGCAATACAGTTGATCTTAAATTGAAGCCAACTGTACAAGGTTATATGTATGGACCTCTTTCAAAATATCTTCTTCTGAAGACTCAGTATAAGATATAGATGGAGATCTCCTCCAATCCATCATCTTAGCCTGAAAAGAAAAAAAGAAGAATAATAAGAACTATATACTCAATGCTTGTAATGAATTCGTTGCTTGAAAATCTTCCAGGAATTTTGATGGGAGGTAACTTTTTCACTACAAAATAAAAAAAAAAAGAGAGAAATGATGAAAACATCTCATTGTTATGAAAGGTGTAAATACAAGCAAGCTTTAGAGATAAAAATGAGCAAGATGGTGTGCTGAAAAGTATGCAAAGCAAGGCGTAAAAACATTACATTACTATATTTAAAAAATATGCATGTTGGACATTTTAATCATGTAGGGTGTTGAATAGCTAGCAATATAGTGCTTCGAAAAGCACATGACATGATGTATTAAAAGCATGCAAAATGATGCATCCCACATAATGTAATAAAACATACCAAATTTTTTGTAATGTGTCACATCAAGAAGAATGTAAAAAAGTTCATAAAAATGTGCAAAGTAATGAAGAGCATACAAAGTGGTGCATCATAAAAAAAAATGAAATGATTCATCGAAAATCATGTCATAACATGAATCTTATCTTATAGGCATGAACAGCAATGAAGTTGCAAATCCGACTTACATGCTTGATGCTCCACATTATGGGATAAAGTAAACATGAAATATAGCTCAAGAATATTATAAAGCATTATTTCTCTCATATAGTGATTATATTGAATGTGTAAATTTTTTTTCTTTTATTGGATGTGAGTATGCAAGAATTTGAAAGAGTTACACCTAAGTAAATAAGTAAGGAGGTAAAGACAAAACAATCAAGCTAAGAACGTAATGTTTTGTATTTCAGTCAAGAGACATGTTGACTAAAGTGTCCGCAATAACTTACCACTACTTTTTCTAGGTGCATATGATCCACACACGAATGACACCAACTACTTGCTTCTAATATTTATACCAAATTAGAACCTCATGCCCTACTCGCAAAAGCTAGACTTCTGAACCCTAGCCTGTACCTTTACTGCCTTCTTAATCTAAATCCTAGATGAAGCATTATGCATGAAATTATTGTCCCTACAGGCAATCATTCTAATGTCTACCTCTCCTATTCATGTGATTACAAATCTCCCTACAATCAACTTGATCTTGCACAAATAACATAGTCTAATTTGAATGTGTGGTTTATGCTTGACTTTAACACGTACTTTTGGCTTAAGCCTATCCATCCTTCAATTTCAATTCACATTTGAAATAAATATTTAAATACTCTATACTGTCTTATTCACATGTATGCCTGTCAATCCTTCTATTTCAATTCATGATGAAATCAATATTTAAAAACCTTATGATATCCTATTCATAAGCAAAAAGTAATTTTGATTTAATTCACTATAACTGAAGTCTTTACTTTAGTTTATAATAATTTAAGTACAAAGTTACTATTTTATCATATAAGAAAGCATTTTAGGATAGATCTTTATTTTCTTAAATACATTTTTATAATATCAATGCACTGTACTTAAATTCAATTTTAATTTATAATTCATCCTCTATTGCTTGTAATTAAATATGTGAAATAATTGCATTAATTAAAATATTTTTTTTGTTCAATGAAAATTAAAGTGTGCTCATTTGTGGGTCATACAACCTAGCTCTACATTAAGGCTGCCAAAGGTTCATAATTAATTTTAGAAGAGTTTCTCTTAAGTAATACGTCTTATAAATTTTTTTAGAAGATGCCAAAAAGTTTAATTTGGACTGAGGCATACAGCTCTACTTATGAGTTTCCCAAAGATGGGTCTTGAAATCTATCTGTATAGTAAGGCTACCTAGAGATTTAAGTGTTTGGGTAGGTCTTACAACTTTCCATTGGAAGTTGCCTAAAAGTGGGTTTTACAACCTAATCCTTTAGATTAAAATGCACGTTAATTTTAATTAGGTTGCTTGGGGGTTTGATATTTTATTTAATGGTTTCATAAATAATAGGTCTCGTGACTCTTATTAAAAGTTGTTTAATTATTTTAGTATGACGGGCCTTACTACTTCCTTTCGAAAGTAGCCAAATTGGCGGGTCTTGTAATTTAGCCCTCTAGGCTAAATTGCCTAGAGATTTGATTATTTATTTATTTGAGTAGACAATAGTGGTTTGTTAGCTTGACACCAAATTGTAGTTTTTAGTTATTCACTAGTAGTTTGTCTACTAGTTTTACACTTACTAGCTAGGAATTATCATTATGTGACACTAGTGTTTTTGCTACTACAATTCTTTTCCTTTTGCTTGGAAATTTCTTTTCAATTCTAGGTTAAATCATCTATCTTCAGGTATATTTACTTTGGATTTTTCTTGAATTCATATTTTCATAATGTATGTTCTCTTCTCATTGTAATATTTAGATAAACCCCTGTCGACCTGCTTTGTTCTCCCATTGTAAAGCTATATACACTACATGCTCCTTCAGGTTTCCATTTTCTTATTTTCTTATCAAACCATGTCACCACTTAGAGCCCAACACCAGGTTTTGACATGTTAAATTTTTTTATAATTTATATTTTCCTTTAGTCATTCAAAAAGTTTAAGTTTCAGATGTTGAGCTAATGGATGTTGAGCCTGGATTTTGAAATAAGGGGAGTTGTATAATTTTTATTATAGTTATTTATTGCCCTCATAGAGTAAAGTCTAAAAGGTGCTAAAGAAGTGCAAGATACTTTCTTCAGAGTTCTTAGCATTTTTATTAAAGCAATCTTACTATTAGAGGAAGGAGTGTGGAGAAGTTCATTTATACTATTTTGGTAAAAAACTTCCTTATTATTTCACTTGTATTCTTTCTTCTATGATTGAAATGAAAAAGTGTATGCTTTCTATCTTTGTCATGTATAGCTAATTTTTTTGTTTTTGGCTAATATAGTGAGCACGTAGTAAGTATTAATGTAGACTCTTATGCCCTGAATGAATTATGGATATTTTTAATATCTCTCATTCCTAGTTTAATACATATAATATGTTTGTGTACATCTAATATCTAATGTGATATATTACCTCGATAGAAGATTATTATAAAAAAAATATGTATTTGAATGGAATATTGACATGCCAAAACACAAAGAGTTAAACTTCTATGGTCTATAGACATTAGAATCGTAGGAATGTCTTAAGCCTTCCTTTTCACCCCTACAATCTCTATAAAGATCTAGGGATGAATATGTGGTATGATCTACGTTAATATTTAAGAGTCACATTAAAAAAACTTTATTATTTTAGATACATTACTCCAAAATATTTTAAATATATGGTATCTTTTTTTTTTTTCTCGTAGAAGAACTCAAAACCCTTAATTTTCATTCTATAAGATAAATCTTACATATGCAGCAAACAGTACTAATTTAATTATAATCTAGCAGAAACCTTTTTTGTGGGATCGACACTCTCTCAATCACATTATTGCTTGATCGACATGTATACTTACATATTTAGTAGAAAATTCATATAAAAAACTAGGCAAATTCATATTCATACATACAATATTCACCAATGTAATAAAAGCAAATACAATCTACGTCTTACCCACACATCATGTTTCAACATCATTTCTAGGGAGAAATATGCATGTTGTAATTTTAAATTATATTATTGAATTAGTTGCATATTTAGAACTAATTTTATTTTCATGTTTATTTTGTAGTATTTGTTAAAAATTTTAAAAGTAAATTTATTTTTTTTTTGTTATTTTTCTTTACCTTATAGTGCATTATTATCATATGCTTAGTAGATCTAATAAGGTGTCACTATTATTTGATTCTAAAATGAAAGGGCCCTTGTTAAAATTTGAAAAACTAAGTAGATTTTAAATTTAGAGAGTTATGAAGTAGTATAAGATTAGGATCATCCTAGACCTCTTAAGGAGTGTATCAATCCGGTTATAGATGGAATTCATTAGAGTATCAATACACTTACTATGCAAGCCAATAATTTTGAGTTAAAACCTACCATAACTTAGATAGTTTAAAATTCTCAATTTAGGGGAACTCTTATTAAGGATGTTAACCTACACTTAGCTAGTATCTTAGAAATATGTCTAACATTCAAGTAAAAAGGTGTTAGTGATGATATAATTAAGCTTCATTTATTTTCATCTTCTCCAAGGGAAAAAGCTAAGATATGGATAAATTTCTTGCCCTGGACACTATAACCACATTTAATTAGTTAGCACACAAATTCCAAGATAAGTATTTCTCACCTTCAAAATTATCAAGCTTAGGAAATATATCACATATTATACTCAATTTAAAGAGCCCAATTTGAAGGAGAGTCAATATATAAAAGTTGGAAGAGATTTAAGAAAATGCTTAGCAAATACCCTCATAGTGCTTTACCCAATTAATTAGTTATTTAGACCTTTTATAATGAACTGGTAGGATCTCTTAGGTTGATTATTTATAGAACAATTGGAGGGTGTTTAATGTCTTAGCCATTTGAGGATGCTTATGAATTCATGAAGAAAATGGATACAGATAATTTTTAGTGGCCTTCTGATAGTGTGAATTCTAAGAGAGTAAATGGAATTTAAAATTTTGATACTTTACCTATTTTAATTGCTGAGATAGTTACAATTTCTAAGAAATTATATACTTTTGGAGTAAATTTATGATCAGAATCTTCTATGCATATGGAAAAGTATGATTTGAATTCTATTGGTGATTGTAATGCTCAATAGATTGAGAATGTGAACTTGATTGAAAGGTAAAATAATTTACATTTAAATATATACAATATAAGTTGGAAAAACATCTTAATTTTATTTGTACTAATAATAATATTGGTGATAATAACTAGTGAAATGCAGGTCAATCTAATCAAGGAGGAAATTATAATAATCCTCAATAATTTGTATTAAACCCTAGACCTTCTTATCTCCTAGGTTTTAATCAAAATAGTTAATTTATAGATAAAACCATACCTTTAAAAGAGGTTGTGATCCAGTTAGAAACACAATTTTAAAGTCAAGCTACTTCAATTAAAACTTGAATAATTAATTAGAATATCTTTCAATCTCTATTAGCAGTAAACCCTAAGAAACATTGCCTATTACTACTAAAATGAATCAAAAGGAGAAAGAATATGACTAAAGTGGAGACTAGTTGAGAAGTAGTGGTGATTCATTACAACCAAAAAGATATATCCATGTAAGTCTAACTGAAGACTATAAGTTTAATACTATTTGGGAGGGAAACCAATTATGTTTATTTATTTATTTATTTATTGCAGTTTGTATTATGTGTGTTGTGTTAAAAATTGAGCTAGCATCGCAACATTTTCTTATCAAGCAAAGCAGCATTCAAAAATAATTATGCAATATTAAGCGCTCAAAAACATTTTCTAAAGAGCACTGCCATAGCATTGTATCTTTGAATGTCATAGTGCTATTAAGACTTATATAGTTCATTAGTGCTACACTTTTAAGTTCCAAAATCTTTGGTTAGTTATTTATGCAATACTTTTGGTAGAGCTGTCAACATTTCATACTTTTATAAATTTTTTATAATGAAGCGTAATTGAATTTCATAGTGATGTACTATACATAGCACTCAAATGTTAAGTCAAAAACATTATTGTGTTAGTTAGAGCATACAACAGTGGTCTTTTTCAGCACCACAGTGCTCTCACGTGTTAAACACCACAGAATTTTTCTAATAAAAAAGTAGTTGTTTCATTGCCCTATGCTTGCACAATAGTGCCATATGTCTCACGCCACAATATTTTTATCAGTTTGACCATTTTATGCTCTTGTGCACTGCACTACCATTCTTTTGAGTACCAAAGTGCTCATATTATCTATAAATAGGATGTATTTTTTCATATTTTCTTCACTCTATTCATTTATTTCAATTTTCCATAAAGTTTTGCATAATATATATTTTATTGTGTTTTATGATCAATGGCCCTGAAAATATTTGGCAATAAAAAGATAGCTTCTTCCTCCTTTAATAAAGCATATTCATATATGTAGAAGCTGGGCAATAGTATAGGATGATTAAAGTTAATAAATAGTTAATCATTGTGGGAGGCTTTCAAAATCTGGGTGGGAAAGCCATACAAATAATAGAAAATTGAGGTTGGGAGCTATTGTGGTAGGAACTTCATGCTTCAATGGTAAATTTGAAGAGAGAATTCTTTGCTAATGGGAGGGAGGTTTTGGACAGTAGGTGTTATGTGAGATGAGGTATGTGAGTACCATTTGATTTTTTAACCATTAATCATCATTACAAGCTAAGATATTTTAAGTTTGATGAGTATATCCGTTTCACAAGAGTTTATGATCTATTGACCTCATTCTTATCATGAGGTTGACAAAAATCAAATTCAAACAAAATCTAGTTTTTCTCTAGTAGTCACCTAGTGACCAACACTAGATTTGATATCTAATTAGTTATCATTGATGCTGATGAATCAATTTCAATCAATCAAATCCAAACTTCCACACCAAAATTCAAGCTTAAAGGCCAATGTCTTATAAACCTTTTGAGTGATTTTTCAATCACCTCAAATTCCTATCAAATGATCCCCTATTTTTTTCCTACCAATTGAAAGTTTATTAGGCATGTCTCTAGGGTAAACCCTATAAATTTGATGCCAATATTTGACCTCTAATCCCTAAAACCTGATTGAAATCCAAAGGTTATGAAATATTCAAATATTTATAGCTTATGCCACTTGACCTTCCACCTTGTGAAATTTGACCTTGGGACCTTCCCAAAATCCCATAATCATGTACAAAACACTTTTTATGACATGTTGAAAATAAAACTTCACTTTTGTTGACCCGGAGTTGAGAAGGGCCCAAATGACCAAAATGGTCTTAGAGTGCAAAATTGGAATTTTCTCTAAACTTCAACATAGCCAATCCACATAAAGCCATGAAACCTTCTCCAATACATCATAAACACTCTTAGGAATGCATTGAACTCAAATTCAAGCCTAGGCCTTGCATGTTTGACCAAGTCAACTCATGTTGACCAAATTACCCCTTTAGGGCTAAATGCGGCATTTCAATCCCAATGACTTTGCCTTGGCTTGAGACTACTTATATTAATTTTTAATCATCAAAATAAACTTGTTAGACCCAAACCCAACCCATGGGTTGATTTGGTTGACAAAGTAAAATATGGTTGATTCAATCAACAATAAACCCAACCAAGGCCAAAATTATTTCTCCAATCAATTTTAAACCAATTTTAAACCAATTTTACCTTTCAAAATCATTCAACTAGACATTCCAAATATTTTAAAATTTCCCTAAGTAAAATCCACTTGATTTAACTTAGTTAACCCAATTAGAGGGGTCAAAACCCACTCCATTTCCATACATTTGACCAAGGCTCTAATCACTTGGACTCCTTTAGGGGTCTAATATTTATTAAAATACTATAACTTCAAAAATTAAAAAGTAAATCCAGAATATTTTAAATAGAGAAAACTCAAAGGTGTTGCAGTCCATGACCCCTAGTATGAGATTTTAAAGATGATAAATAATGTTTATTGAATTACTATTTATTAAATATTTTTTATTTCTACTCTTGTCTGTGAGTACTAACATTTCAGGGAGATCACAAATTACTCAGGACAACAACAAGACTTAAGACTAGGTAAAGTAGGATTTGGAGTTTATAACCTTATAATAATTATTTTTTGCCACAAATTGTATGCAAAACTAAGCAACCATGCACACACATAGGGGGAGAGGTTTTTAAAATGAAGAAAAATTCTTTTCTCTGTCGATCGTACTGTATGAGTTTCAATCGTACTTTATGATCAGATCTAGCTCAATGGCTATCTGTGAACAGGTCGTACTACATGATGAATATCATACTGTATAATGTGTTTCTAATTAAAAGCCCTTGCCGCTAGATTAATTTAAGTAAGTTCTTACTTTATAAATTTTGAACTAATCGTATTGTACAATATTTTAAAATACTTACTTAAATTAACCCCCATGATTATTCAGCAAATCAAGGATAAATTTCTAATTACTTATTGTATAGTCCAACATGGTTCATACTGTACGATATATCGAGGCTATTTTTGATCATCACGGACATCATACCGGATGATCCCTTGATTTTGAACTAATCATATTATACAAAGTGGTTAGTACTATACGATGTACAGAGAATAGTTTTCATCATCCCAGCAATTGCCCTGTACAAATAGAAGTATTTTATATATCTTACTGGATGATGTTATATTGTACTATATAATATTATTCAGAAATATTGCTTGTTTGTAATCCTTTGTACCAGGAAAAAGGTTATTTTGAACTAATCGTATTGTACGACATTGGATCGTACTGTTTGATCAAAAATGCTAAATTGAAATTTTTAGGGATTCTTGGAGCCTGATTTAAATATCTAAATTTCTATCTTTTAAAATTAATCTGAGAAAGGAATGTGATTAGAGGGGGGTTCCTTGAGAGAGTGCTCTTGAGAAGATTTTGGCATTTGTGAGAGGAAGGAAAAGGTTGGCCTTATGAGGATGGAGTGTGAGGTGGATCACACGGTTTCTCCTAACTTGTTGCACGTTGCACCTCTTGTGGCCCAAGAAGATATTGTGGGAGGCTCTCTAAGGAGGAGATTCTTCTACGTTTATGTCCTCTGAGGTATTATGCCTTCTCCAGAAGGAAGAAAAATGAGAAGGTTCACTACCATCACCAGGAAGTGACATAGCACTTCACAATCCGCCACATCGGGTTGGTGAAAGTGAGGTTTGTAAAGGCTTCTCGACTTTGTTGTGGGGGAAAAAGGAGAATTACTATTTAGTAGTGAAATTCCCATATTGGAGGACTTCAGGGAGTGGATGTAGGTCAAGTGACCGAACCACTATAAATTCTCTGGTGTGATTTTTTCCTTAATGCGCTATATTTACGTTTGAATTTTTCTTTTGTTAAAATTGTTTGTTGAAAATCATAGTGAAATTTTTTGTTGAGCAAGTTAACATTTCACCACCTAGTGTTGCAATCATGTTTCGAACTTTCACTTCTGCATCAATTTAATATTCTTGTTTAAAATATAAAAATACAAAAAATTGAACTCCTGTTTAGGATTTTTTTTGCAACAAATATTCAATTCATCCCCCCTCTTGGCGTATCTCATACTTTTAATTTTTTTCAGAGCGGGATTTCAAAAATAGTGTTTTATAAAACCTCCAAAAAAAAATCATGGCTCATTTTGGTAATCATAATACTGCAGGGGGTTATTCAATATCCCGTCCACCTCTGTTTGACAATATTCTATTTGATTTCTAGAAAATTAGTATGTCTGCTTTTTTACAGTCTATAGACTATCATATGTAGATGTTGGTTCAAGAAGGTAACATTGCACCATTTAAACTTGTGAATGGCTTGAAACCTCAAGTATGTTTTAGTGAATGGATCAATTAGGATAGGGATTTGGCGTAATTAAAAGTGAAGTGCTTAAACTATTTATTTTGTGCATTAAAATCTGAGGACTACATGAGAGTATCTACCTATGCTATTGGTAAGAAGATTTGGGATAGACTGTGCATCACATATGAATGAACTAGTGTGGTTAAATAATCTAGACTTAAATATTCTATTGCATGATTATGAACTTTTAAGTATGAGACCTAGCAAAACTATATCTGACATGTACACCAGGCTCACCCAAATTATGACATATTTGCATGCATTAGGTTGAGAAATTTCTAATTATGAAAAAGTTAACAAGATGTTTAGATGCTTACCGAGTTCCTACGATGCTAAAATTAATACAATTACTGAATCCAAAGATTTAAATATTTATTCTATTGAGAATTTTCTTGGGTCACTCATTACATACGAGCAAAGTGTGAGTCAAAGACAAAATGATGCAGGAGAAAAGGAGCAGATGGTGGCAATGAAAGAAAATAACTCGGAAAGTGAAAGTTTTGCAGCGGAGGAACAATATGACATAGCTTTCATGACTAGATAGTTCAAGAACTTCCTGAAAAGAAAACAAAGGCATCATCAAAATAACTGGAATAAAGGGAAAAGCACAAGAACAACTAAAGTTTCATATGACACGATTTGTTTTGAGTGTAGGAAACCAGGTCACCTTCGAGCTGATTGTCCCAACTTAAAGAGTCAACCAACGAAGGAAAAAGGCTAGGATAAAGAAAAATATGAGAAAGGGAAGATGAAGACATAGAAGGCATTTTTTGCTAACTCTACCTTAGAATCATCAGAAGAAGAAGCAGAGGAGGAGGTAATAAATTTGTGTCGAATGGCTAATGATAATCTTGATCAATCAGATCAAGATGAGGTATGCCAACTTTTATATGAAGATTTGTTGATTATTTTTGATAAAATCCAAGACTTATATAGAAATTTAAAGAAAATGTATGTTAGTCTTAATATTGAGTTTAGTACTTTACAAACTGAGCATGCTAACTTAGTTAAAGAAAATTCTAATTTAGATAGAGAGCACATGTCCCTTCTTGATGAGTTTGATGCATAAAATAAGAAACATGTTGAATTAATTGATGCATATGAATCCTTGAAAAAAATGCATATTGAATTAGAAATGGAATTTGACAAACTAGAGAAACTTTTATTGGAGTTAGATCATAATGACCATCTTTTAAAATGGGAAGTTGCAGGATTGGAATATCAAAATAACACATTTAAAGAAAAAATCATAGCACTTGAAAAAGATAAGATATCATCCACATTAGCTCAACCAAGCAAACCCCCAATATTGGATGCATCACACAACTTTAAGAAGAGGCATCACCACCCATATAGGTTAGTGAATCCATTTCCCGATGTTAGGTGCTTCTCTTGTGGCATGCTAGGTCATATAGCACGCACGTGCATGATTCACTATAGGACACACCTAGTAAGGAGACTTAAATTGCAGTCATCATAGCATAACATGCATACATCTCATTCATGCAAGCATAAGGAAGAACCCAAACTCACGTAGGTTCCCAAATCTAACCCTTCAATTACATTGTAGGGGTGCTCTCATAAAAGACCTAGTAAGAGCATATGGTACTGGACAGTGGCTACTCGTGATATATGACTGTAGATATGAATAAGTTTATTATACTGGAGAACAGGATCGAAGGCAAAGTAATGTTTGGAGACAGCAACCCCAGGAATGTGGTGGTCTCATGTATTGTTGAAAATGCTAAGAATATTTAATTGAGAATGTTTTATTAGTTGATGGTTTAAAGCATAACTTGTTAAGCATTAGTCAATTGTGTGATAAAGATTTTGACATAAATTTTCTTTCTGACAACTGCTTGATTAGTTTAAATGAAAAACATTTTTTAGAAGAAAAATGAAATAACAATGTTAATATGTTAGATCTTAATTGCATTAAAAATTTAAATTCACTTTGTTTAAAAATAATAATAGATGACTCGTGGCTATGGCATAGGAGACTATGCCATGCTAGTATGAAAACACTTAGCAATATCACCCAGAAAAACCTTATTAGTGGTGTACCTAAATTAGACTTCACTAAGGACCATCTATATGATGCCTGCCAACTAAGAAAAGAAATAAAATCACCATTTCTTCAAGCAAGGATGTAAATTTATCAAGGCCACTAGAAATCCTTCACATGGACCTATTTGGACCCATTAGCATAGCTAGCCTAGGTGGGAATAATTATGGATTTGTAATTATAGATGACTTCACTAGCTTCACTTGAATAAGATTTCTAACACATAAGAATGAGACATTTAAGGAATTTAAGATCTTCTCCACTTGAATTCAATGAAAATTAGGAAGAAAAATCTCAACAATCCATAGTGATTATGGTGGAGACTTTCAAAATGAAAGATTTAAATTGTTCTGTCAAGAGTTAGGAATAGAGTATAACTTCTCAGCCGCTAGAACTCCTCAGCAAGATAGAGTAGCATAAAGAAAGAATAGAACTTTGGTAGAAGTTGATAGGGCAATGTTAGCCGAGTACACTATTCTTATATATTTTAGGATAGAAGCGGTAAACAAAGTTTGTTATGTCTTAAATAGGGTGAATATTAGATCAAAGCTGAATAAAACTCCTTATGAACTCCTTAAGGGTCGAACACCAAATCATTCACACTTATATGTCTTTGATTGCAAGTGATTTATCTTAACTAATGGAAAACTTCCCTTAGGAAAATTTGATCCCAAGTCTGATGAGGGTGTCTTCTTAGGTTATTTATTTGTATGTAAGGCCTATAGAATCTTCAATAAGAGAACCTTAGTAGTAGAAGAGTCCACCCATGTAGTTTTGGATTAATCGGATAAGCCCTCTAAATCTAAAATTGAAGAAGATGAAGTAGAGGCAATTCAGGGAGTAGAAACTATGACCATAGGAGAAAGGGTAGAACCTTTGGAATACTTTCCTATAGAATGGAGATACTCTTCTAGTCATCCTAAAGAGTTAATTTTACGAGACCCATCTGAAGGTGTGAGAACTAGTCTCAAATATAGGAAGGAGGTTAGTCAAAATGCATTCATCTCTATAATAAAACCCATAAATATAGATCAAGCTTTAGGAGTTGAGCTTTCGATCCTAACAATGCAAAAAAAATTGAACCAATTCACCAGGAATAATGTTTGGGAGTTAGTCAAGAGAACTAAAGAGTAGAGTGTAGTTGGAACAAAATGGGTCTTTAAAAATAACGAGAATTACTTAGGTACCATAATAAGAAATAAGGTGATACTAGTAGCTAAGGGGTATAACGAAATTAAGGGGATAGACTTTGAAAAAACCTTTGCCCCGGTAGCTAGACATAAAAGTCCTAAGGGTGCTCTTAACTTTTGCTTCCTTCAAAATTTTTAAACTATATCAAATGGACACAAAGAGTGCTTTTCTGAATGGGATAATCAAAGATGATGTTTATGTTGAACAACCCTCAGGATTTGAAAGTTCAAAATTTCCAAACCATATATTCAAATTAAAAAGGCCTTATATGGGTTAAAGCAAGCACTTAGAGCCTTGTACGAAAAACTTAGCTCATTCTTACTAGATAGAGGATTTTTTAAGGGTAGTGTGGATACCACACTCTTTTTATAAAAGGTTAAAGATAAAATTCTCATTATTTAAATTTATGTGGATGACGTTCTATTTGGATCTTAAGATAAAAATTTATGTGATGAATTCTCAAAAATAAAAAGTAATGAGTTCAAAATGAGCATGATGGGAGAGATTAATTACTTTCTTGGCTTTAGTGTAAAATAAATAGAAAGTGGAACATTTTTTAGCCAAACAAAATACATAAAGGATATTCTAAAAAATATGAGATGGACAGTGCAAAGCCCATGAACACCCCAATGAGCTTTATGATTCAAGTAGACAAAGACCCGAATTGAAAATCAGTAGACTATAAAAAATATAAAGGAATGATCAGATCTCTCCTCTAACCGATTACTATTAGACCAGACATAATGTTTAGTGTGTGCCTCTGTGCTCAATTTCAAGCTGATCCTAAAGAGTCTCACTTAACTATGGTAAAAAAAATCCTTAGATATCTACTAGGCGCACTGAACTTAGAAATTTGGTATCCTAGGCACATCACTTCTTTTGAAATCTTAGGGTACTCAGATTCTGATTTTGCAGGATGTAGGGTAGATAAAAAAAGCACCTCTAGCACCTGCCAATTCATAGGACAATCTTTAGTTTCTTAGTCCAGCATGAAGTAAAATTTGATAGCCCTATCCACGACCAAAGCAAAATATATTGTAATAGAAAGTTGTGTTGCACAAGTACTTAATTGAAACAATAAATTCTTGATCTTGGATTATCTGTAGGAATCATCCCAATCATGTGCGATAATACAAGTGCTTGTATATTTCTAAAAATTCAATTAAACACTCTAGAACAAAACAAATAGACATTAGACATCACTTTATAAAAGATCATGTAGCTAAAGGATATATAGAATTACATCACATAGCTATAGGAGATTAATTGGTAGACATTTTCACGAAACCACTAGCCTATGACACCTTCAACACTTTAAGGATAAGACTTTGTATCATAGACATTCATGCATAATCCAAAAAAAAATAAAAAAAAATAAAAACCAATTTAAAAAAAAACAAAAATTTTTTGTCTTAGGTGTTTCTTGATCATCACACACTCACTACACAAAACCAAAAAAAAATTGATAATTTTTTTTCATCGTACTGTATGATCCATATTCGTACTGTACGAGATATCAACTCACAACCCTATATCAAACCAATTGTCTAGCTTCAATTTCCTCTATGTATATCATACTCTACAATACATATGGTTGTGCATTCAAACCATTTGGTATGATATAATTTCAATTCATACTATATAATTTCACTTCTTCTTACTGTACGATTCACGTCAGCAAAATGGATGAGGATGACTTTAACAGGGTCAGTATGATATAATTGTAGTTTTTACTATATGAACACATGTTTGTGCTATACAATGCTTTTCATTAAAGGTCATACTGACGACCCTCAGGACGATCATAATTCCATCAAATCACATTGTACAATACGTATCATACTATAAGATTTGAGCACCTTTTCCTAACCATTCGTCTAGATGACATTATTTCACATCATATTATATGATCCTCAATCATACTGTATAATAGTACAAAAACTCTATAAAATGGCTGAGTCCTAAGATCATTTCACTCACTCCTTAGCCACCTGACTCACTCTCACCAGTTTTCACTAAATGGTATGCTCTAGAAAGTGTGGTCATCTCATCCTTGGAAGCTTTTCTTCCTCTCATTATCCTAATGACCATTTCCTGACTGCCAAAGATGAAGAGGCAAAACACAAATACAAGGCATGCAAAATTACCTCATCTCGAATATTGAATCAAGCTGCCTTAAACTTTAAGGTAATGAGCTTATTCGCGTCCACCACTTTGCAATTCCTCCTTACCCTAGCCTTCCCATATAATTTTGAACTTCTATTTGAATTCCTGACTAACCTAACTATAAATGTAAAAAACCTAACCCTCACCTTCTTTGTCTGCCTACAACACGTCAAAATCATTAAGGTAGACCTCGCTTAATACATTGGGTTGTCTACTGAAGGTCATAGAGCTCATTCCTTCCTTATAAATGAATTCGACTGGAGTGCCACAAATTTAGTTCTTAGGAATGTAGATTTTACCAATGCCAACCACTCGTTCAGTCACTAACCTAAAATGCTAGAATAATTCAACACATTCTTCGAACTTCAATCATACCCAAAGCTGGCGATAGAATCCACATGACCCCAATCTTATATGTTGTTACCTACCTTATTATATCAAACACCAAATTTTATGAGGTTAATTTAATTATTGATTAAATCTGAAACATGACCTTAGTTTTCCTTCCTGCCACTTGCAGAAAACCAAATCTAGCCCATGGCCACCTCATAGGTTACATTCTTCAAAAAATATATCAATTAACCTATCCTGGTGAACCCGATAATTTACCAATTTTCTATATGGATGCCTCCTTCTATATTTTGTTTCATTGGGGGAAAGAGCTAGATAAACTAGATGTTGATGAATAAGAAGGAGCGGCTACTCCATTTGGAGCTCTTATTTGACCAAGACGGCATGCTCCACCTCGAGGACCTATACTGGCCTATCCTCAAGATGACTTAGTCGAACAATTCAACCAACTAAAAAGCCACCTTGAGGCTCACATTAAAGAATAACACCACCAACATGAGGAGGTCATACGGTGTTTTCGAGAATTCTTTACATCAATTGATCAATAATTCACATCCATCCACCACTACTTCAACAACCTCCACCTCCACCACCACCTGTTCAGGATCTTACTTTTTGACTTGTCTATGTTTTGTGCAATTTTTTTTAGTGTTGTTTGTTACTCCTCTTTTTGGTGATGTCAAAATGGGGAGAAGTTTATTATGTGTTTTAGCTAGTATGTCTTGTTGTTTATCATGTTATATTTAATTCCAATAAAATGTTTTTTATTTTATGTTCCTGCTTCTATTCATGGTGTTGTAGTTAATTTATTTTTTGAAGAAGTAGTGAAAAGCTTTATTAATGAAAGAAAAGATATTACAAACTACAATAATCAGACTCCTCCTTTAACAAACTAATAAAGTAATGAGGGATATTATTAGTACCTAAATCTTCCCAAAGTAAAGAACCAAAACAAGCATAATTTTCACAAAGGTCGGCAAGCTTGTTGCTCTCCCTCCCCGCATGATTGAAAACAACAAAATTAAATTCTTTAATAAAAGATAAATCTAAAGAGATTTTATCTCCTTTTTCCATCATACCTTTGATGAACTTGATGACGTTTTTGTTGTCTCCTTCAATTATTATTCCTTTGTATTGCCTCATCCACTCCTTGAATACCAGTTTTAGAGAAAGAATTGCCTGTAACTCCAACACTCCTGGATCCCAGTGTATAAGTTTACTGCCGAAAGCCAATAAGAGTCTTCCTTGATGATCTCTAAAAGCTCCTCCTATCCCCGCCTTGTACGATTTAAAAAGAGCAGCATCAATGTTTACTTTGTACCAATCAGATGGAGGAGGATGCCAAGGTTTGAGCTACCGAGAGGGTTGATAAGCAACCTCAATGCCTGAGAAAGAACAATAGGAATTTTTTAAGGCAGCAATATAGCTTACCGAATTGGAAGCTATCATTACAGAACTAAAAATTTTCTTCTCATGTATCAACATGTTTCTTGCCTTCCAAGACTGATACACCGTATTGTAGTATAGATTTATCATCCAAAGGTTTTGATGATTCAGCCATTTGAAACAAGCATCCAATGAATGAAAATAAGGAATTCCAAAACCCCACTTGTTTAAAACTTCCACCACTTCAGTAAGTTTTTTACATCCATAGACAATGTGTTCATTATCTTCAACCTTCTCACATCCTATATGACATAATTCATTACCTTATAATCTTCTATAGCACAAAAAATGGTAAGTCGGGACAACCTTTCTGAATAATCTCCACCACCACAAATCAACTATAGGATTTAACTTTGAATTTTTAAACCAACTCCATTCTATACACTCAGCCTCCCCTGTCTCTAACACTTCTTCTGCTAAAGCAGTTAAAGATTTAGTAGTGAAATTGTGCAACAGTTTCCATCTATCTTCTTCCCCATCTTGAATTCAAATTTGTGAGATTATTTTAACCAAATCAATCCCAAAACAATTCTGCAATACTTGGATGTTCCAACTTCCATTCGTAATGAACTTCTCCACTATATCATCTCGTTCTAATTTTACATTTACAAACGTAGGCCAATATCTCAAGATTTTATCAAGTATCCATATATGTTTATGCACGTTGATAGACCTCCCATTACTAACAGACCATCTGATTAATGGCTTCAAGAATTCACCACCATTTTGAATAATCTTCCAAGAACTAGAGCCTCCTCTTCTATTAAAATTTTCAACCATAATTCGGCCGCATTTAGGAAAGAGTACCTTGTGCATAAGAGAATATTTTTCCTGACAATATCTCCAAGCCAATTTGGCTATTAACAGACCTGATTTTTCAGAGCAAGAGCTTATGTCGAGACCACCCAGTCTTTTTGCCTTGCACATCAATTCCCAGCTCACAAAGTGAATACCCTTCTTCCCTTCACTTTTGCTCCAGATAAAATTCCTGCA
Organism: Dendrobium catenatum; assembly: GCF_001605985.2. Taxonomy (NCBI): domain Eukaryota; kingdom Viridiplantae; phylum Streptophyta; class Magnoliopsida; order Asparagales; family Orchidaceae; genus Dendrobium; species Dendrobium catenatum. Next base: position 318,719 of record NW_021320077.1, read on the forward strand.
AGCCTTCTCAACTTCATACTAAATTCTTTTTGGTGCCAATGAAAGAGCAGTATGAAAAATTTGTAAGATACTAATATAGATTTCACTAAAGTAATCTTGCCAGCAAGAGAAATAAACTTCCCTCCCCAAACGTTTAGCATGTTCAAAGCTTTTTCAACAATAAATTGAAAATCTAAAATTTTTAATCTTCTCAAAGCCACTTTACTACCCAAATAAGTGAAATCATGAACCTCTTTAAAATTCATTACCTTACAAATTTTCCTCCTCCTCCCTTTTTCACCGAGAAACCAAAAAGAATACCAGATTTCTGCTTATTGATCCTTTGTCCAGTCCAACCACAAAATCCATAAGAATGCTTTTTATTTCCTTAACTAATTTCAAATTTGCTTTAGAGAAAATGATAATGTCGTCGGCATAAAGCAACTGAGAAACTTTAGCACTATTTGGAGAAATACTAATTCCATTTGAACTTCCTCTATGAAAGAATGCATTGGATAATAATTGAGCACACATAACAAATAAGAACGCATATAGAGGGCATCCTTGTTGGAAACCGCATTTATCATCTTTCCACTTAGAGTAGATACTGTTAACAAGAAGTGAAAATTTAGGCCAAGTCACACATTCAACAATTAACTTTGCATATATAGATGGGAAATCAAAATATTTCAAAATTTTGATTAATGTAGGCCACCCCATTGAGTCATAGGCTTACTCCATGTCAATTTTAAAAGAGACCAAACCCTTAGAAGATTTGGAATGTCTAAATTTATGAAACACTTCTTGAGCTACTAAGACATGATCCGAGAGAGACCTCCCTTTCATGAACGCTACTTGTTCTTCCGAGATTAACATGGGAATAACAACCAATTGCCTATTGAGAAGAATTTTAGCCACTATTTTATAGACCAAGTTACACAAACTAATTGGTCTATAATTTGAAGGATAAATGGGATTTTTTATTTTAGGAATCAAGATGATATTAGTGATCTTCCCGTCTTCATTTATCTTTCCATTAAGAAAAAAATGTTCCACTGCTTACCATAAATCAAACTTGATAATATTCCAATTAAATTTGAAAAAGGAATATGTCGTACCGTCTTGACCCGGGGCAATGTTTTCTCCAAGCTCCATGATAACTTTCTCCAATTCATCAAAAGTAAAAACTTTACCTAGCAAGTTTTTGTCTTCTTCTCCCAATGTTTGAACGGGTATTGGCCAACCCTCCAAAATACATCTTCTTTCTTCCCATTTATTGCTGAAATAATAGAACAAAGCTTTTTCCACTTCTTTTTGATCTTCTACCATCAAACCTTGACTATTCATGATCTTGTAAATGAAATTAGTATTTCTTCTAGCACTTGCATATGTTTGGAAGAACCTTGAGTTTGAGTCTCCATCAATTAACCATTTGACTTTGGCCCTTTGTCTCCACCAAGAGCTGATCCGAGCCAATACCGAGCTTAACTCTTCAGATTTTGCTTTAAGAATCCATTGTCTCTCTTTTGAAAGACCACCTTCCTCCGCCTCCTTTTCTTGTAATCTCAGAATCTCAGCTTTTAAATCCTCTTTTGATTGATTAAAGTCTTTAAACTTTTCCTTACTCCAATAATGTAGATTCCTAAGAGTTCTTTTGAACTTCTGATTAAGAATCTGAGAAGGATCTCCAAGTGCATTCCTTTTCCATGATTCTTTAACAATATTCACCAATGTTGGAATAGAAGTCCAAACATCCTCAAACCTGATAGTTTTCTTCGTAGAAGATCTGAATTTACTCAAATTCAGTAAGATCGGGCAATGGTCTGATGTAATCCTAGCCAAATGTCTTACCAATAGCGTATGAGAGAAGTTATAGGCTACTGAGTTTATGAGGCATCTATGAAGCTTTTCCAGAATTCTTTCAGCCCCCCTTTTTGTTATTACACCAAGTGTATTTGGGCCCAACACTCCCCACCTCATACAAGTCATCGCAAGTGATGAAAGTATTCATCTCCATAGGACCCAAACCAAATAGAAAACTCCAACCTCCTTTCTTTTCCTCGTTAAACAACAAGAAATTGAAGTCTCCACTTATGACCATAGGAAAATCCTTGGTCATGTGGAATTCCAACCTCTCCCAAAGTCTTCTTCTTCTATAAACGTCTTTGCTTCCATAAACTGTTGCTATCCTCCATGTGCCAACATTGGCCACCATAAGATCACCGACAACAAACTGGGATGAAGCTTCCAGCATATTAAAGGTAGCATATATTTTAATCCAAAGCAATAAAATACCACCAGAGAGCCCTTCAGAGGGATAATAACAAAAGTCCCATTCTCCACCAGCCATAGCCTAAACCAACTTCTTATTTACCACCAAAAGTTTAGTTTCAACAAGCCCAAGAAATAATAAACTGTGATCCCTTTTGAACTCTTTAGCATATAGAGAAGCCTTAGATTTTTTTGCACCTGTACAATTCCAAAACCCAATATAAGACATTAATGATTTAAGGGGAAGAGGTTCCCCGCCCTGCCTTTTATTTCTCCTTCAAGCCTTCTATTCTTTGTAATCAACCATATGGGACCAAGGTTTTTCAATTGCTTAGCACCTTTCTTTTTTTTGTTTAATGGATCCATCTTATGGAATGCAAGACAAGTCTTGTTTTGTTACTACCACTTCAGATTCTCTAGCTGCTTTTTTTGTTAGGTTATAATCAGTAATACCTTTCTTGTTTGGAACTACATCACCTACGCAGATAATCTCTCCTTCTTCTCCCAGGCTGTTTAGAGACTCAAACTTGTTGGGATTACATATAATATCTTCAACATTACCTCTAGTAACATTTTCATTAACTTCAAAAATGGCATTTTGTTTCTCCATAGACACTGAATCTGTTTCTTCACCTGTATACATCTCCTTTCCCTGATGCCCATCTTTATCCAGATTTCTTTTTTGTTTCAGTATCTTTCCCATACAAACCATCTTTGCTACCAGCTAAAACATTGAGAGTCTTATTCAAAGTATTTGTTTGCCTAATCCATTTATTCTGAGTTCTGGTAGATCTATTTCTTTTTTTCCCATAATCCACATGAATCCATGGATCATAGTTGTCACCTTTGGCCTCTGAATCATTACTCTTTGACTGATTCGTAACCTACTTTGTGCTGGCATTTCTTTCTTCACCCGAGAACTCTTTAGCCTTGCTTTGTACATCATTTGAGACACATGGAGTCTCAGAACAGAATTTATCTAGATGCCCGATTTTCCCACATCTATAACAAATATTAGGCATTCTATGATAATTGATCTTCTAATAAAATTTCTCTGTGGAGCCTTCCACCCAAACTCCTAACGGTAACTTCTCCTCCAACTTTCTTCTAACTCAAATTTGAGCTAATTTGCGTCTCCTCCATTGGAACATTTTGTCATCTATTAAAAAAGGAATGCCTACCATAGAAGCAATCGTATATACATTAATTTTGTCCCAACTTTGCAACGGGTGATTAGGTAATCTGATCCAGACCGGTGTTGTCAAGCCTTTTAATGAGGAAGGATTAAACTCAGGGAACCATTTGTCTAATCCTACTATGCTCCCATTCACATACCATGGCCCATTGTTAAGGACCGACTCCATAGCTTCAAGTTCTTCAAAAGAACATAGGACCTAACCACCTCCAAGTAGGGTCATGTGGAATCTGCCAAATTGGTTCCATTGCCTCCTAAGCTCCAAACCAATAATGTGGTAAGGAGCATTGCCACCAAAAACTTTAACTACCAAGGACTTTCGAAGCTTGTTAGAATTATCAACCTCATTTTGGTGATGTAATTTCACCACACCTCCTTGTATAAAGTCTTTCCCATGATTGAAATCAAGGGCTTTAAAATTCAGTTTTCTATTCCAGACATTTTTTTAAGGGATATGTTTCTGAGGTGGCATAGAATATACCTTGTCTCCCACTGAATTGCAATTATCCAGAACAACTAACTCACGGACTCGAACATTTTCCCAGTCTTTCTTGCTTGGATTAATTTCTAGATAACCATTAACACCATCTTAATCATCAGAATTTGGATTTACCACATTTAATCTTTCAGATATAACAAAATTTGATGAGGATACCTTTAAAATTTCAAGTTTTCCTCCAACAGCTATATTCCAACAAGAATCAAGAACCACCTTAGCAACGTCAACACAATCGTCTTTAACCTGAGAATTAACTTCTTCCAGCATGATCTTTTTCCCTTTTCCAATGCATTCCTTATATTTCTTTGGAGAAATATAACCACCCTCATTAATCACAAGAGGCTTAGCAGGTTTAAACCTTAAGTTGAAATCTTTATCAAACACCTTGATGGCATCCCCAAAAGCTGAAGGCGATGACCCTTCGATTGATCGTGGAAGAATCCTTACAGAAGGATTCGAAGAGAGACACCTCTCTCTGTCGCCAAAAGATGGAGGCCGACAACACTCCACCGTCATCGGAGGAGGAAATAATTGCGGGAAATTCAAAATCCTTCTCTCACTAGAATCGGAGCATCTCTCACTAGAATGCGTAATTTAATGATCTTCTTCTGAAAAAATTAGGTTATAAAAAAATCTTTGCAAATTTGCTTATCAACAACAATTTTTGACATCATCAAAAAGGGGGAGATTATTACAGTCCATGACCCCTAGTCTGAGATTTTAATGATAACAAAAAATGTCGATTAAGTTATTATTCATTGAATATTTTTTATTTATGCTATTATCTATGAGTACTAACATTTCAGGGAGATCACAAATTAGTCAGGATAATAAGAATACTCAAGACAAGGTAGAGTAGGATTTAGAGTTTATAAATTCATAATTTCTCTTTTATAATTACTTTTCTTTCCTTAAGTCTGGCCACAAATTATATGCAAAACTGAGCAACCATACACACACAAGGGTAGAGATTTTTAAAATGAAGAAAAATTCTTTTTTGTGTCCATTGTACTGTATGAGTTTCAATTATACTGTACGATCTGATCTGGCTCAATGGCTATCTATGAACATGTCGCACTGTACGATGTATATCATACTATATAATGTGTTTTTAATTAAAAACTCTAGCTGCCATATTAATTTAAGTATGTTCATATTTCATAAATTTTGAACTGATCATACTATACTATCCTATCATACTGTTGTTGACCTAATTTTTGTATGAGGTCACTTTTAATTCCTCCCTAATTTTTAGATCCTAGGATCTTCCTAGTTCCTAGCCGTTAGGCTCAATCCAAATCTTAATTCAATCCAAACCCATAACCCTTAGGCTTAAGACTTAAGTCCTAAAGCCCTTTATAGGTGATTTTTCCATCATCTTGAAACCCAGTCTTTTGACATCCGATTCAAGGTCTATCAATTTCATATTGATATGACATGTCTCTAGTGTAAACTCTCCAAATTTGAACTCCTTTGGAGGGGTATAACCCCATAAATATAATCCAATTCCAAAGGTTGCAAAACCTTCAAATATTTATGATTAATGCCATTGGACCTTACACCTAGTGGAATCTGATCTTGGAGCCCTCTCCAAATGCTTTGACCATCTCCAGTACCTTGATTTTGACTTATTGAACAATAGTCTACATCATTCTAGACTCAATTTGGCTCCAAATTGACTCAGGGCCGAAATGACCAAAATGCCCTTTAAGGGGACTTTTGGACTTTTAACCTAGACTTGACTTGCTTTGATTATCAATCCTTGAAACCCTTCTCAAGTGCTTCTAATTGATTTTTATAATCCTTTTGACTCAACTCCAACCATGGGCCAACTTGGTTGACCAAGTAAACCCATTTTGACCTTAATACCCCTTAAGGGTCAAAATGGTCATTTTGACCTAAATGACCTTTCTACACTTTGATGCCTCATCCATTAGACTCATATGATCAAATGGATTTCAAGTGACCCAATTCTTGGCCCTAAGTCAACATGGTTGACCAAGTCAACCAAGTTGACCAAATGGCCCATACACCTCATTCCACCTAGACAACTTGACCAAGATCATTCCAATTCCCTTTGAACCCAAGGGATGACTCCTTGGGCACCCAAGTGACCCCTCTTGGAGACCCAAGCTTTGTGCTCACTTGGGTTAGCCTTTTGTCTTGACCCAAGTGACCAAAGATAGGTCTCCTTTAAACCATCTCTCAACCTTAATCAAATTGAATCCAAATCAAGGTGTCATTGGGTCCCCCTTGACCCAATGCACCTCCCTTGACCAGCTCAGCCCTTAAGCCCACTTGGATCAAGAGTAATGTTAAGAGAGTTGCTATTCGCATGTTTAATATTATTGCAACTTGTATAGTTTTGATGATTCCAAATATTATTATTTTATGTGTACTTATCTACTAACACTTTTTGGAAGATTTATTTTTGCTCTTGTGTGTACTAACATTTCAGGAAAATCAAACTCCAAACTATGAAAACTTCAAATCAAATTCACCATACAATCCTTTGCAAATTGAAGCTTTAAATTATTCTTTGAATTGAGAGGGAGTGATTGTAATTGACTGAATAAACACACACACATACTTAAGTAGATCTTACAAAATTCGTACTGATCGTACGGGACGAACCTAGTTCATAAGGGACGATCAAGAAAGTTATCTCCTCATAAAAGTAATGGAACGAACAGGAGTTGAGGAAATTTTTCTAAGTCCTGATCGTCTAGGACGAAATTATTGTCGTCCCAGGATGAGTTAGGCTCTGTAAAAATTTTGTTCAAACGAAATCTATAATCGTGCCAGGATGACTTGGGCTCGATAAAAATTTTGTCCAGATGAAATCCAAATCATCCCAGGATGAATTCTTCTCTGTAAAATTTCATTCAAACGAAATTCATTATTTTGCCAGGATGAATTGTTCTTTGTAAACATTTCGTCTGGACAAAGTCCTGTTCATCCCAGGATGATGTGAACTGACTTACCAAAGTTGGTTACGTCCTACAGTTATTTGGGAAATGACCTATGGTATAACTGATCGTACCGGACGAATATAGTTTGTACGGGATGATGATCGTGTATGAAAATAGTTCTTACCAATATACATAAGGATCATTTCCGACACTTTAAGTAAAATTGTCTAGGATAATCTACGATTGTTCGAGACGATCCATTTCGTGTTGACTTGAATATTTGCAATTTTTGGATGGTTTTTGTTATCTCTCCTATATAAGGTCCAATCTTTTCTGCCACCTATTTTATTGCTCATTGATCTTCATGCCTATTGAAAGAAGAGTCAAGGAGTGAGTGTGAGAGTTCATTCAAAGGAGGATTCCTACCACTGGAGCGTGAAGGCTTCACTTGGTGTTCAAAGGTAAGAATCTCTACTTGTGATTTGGGATTACTTTACTCTTTTCTTTCTTCCTTCTAGAATTCTTGTGAGAAGATCTATCAAGGTGATCTGGTTCTCTACCGAAACTTGGAGAGTGTGAATAGCCACGGGTTCTCTGCCCACATTAGGAGAGTGTAAAAGGATGAAGGGTTCGCTGCCCACACTAGGAGAGTATGAAAGGACGAAGGATTCTCTGCCCACACTAGGAGAGTGTGAAAGGAAGAACAGTTCTCTACCAGCACTGGGGATAGTATAAATGGACGACGGTTCTCTGCCACAATGGGTAGTGGTGAAAAGAGTTTTATAAAGGTTTCTCCGCCTTACTCTGCGTGCAAAAATAGAGTCACTAGTGGTATTAGTGCAATACTTGGACGGTGGCTCCGTGGAGTGGATGTAGGTCTGGTTTTGACTGAACCACTATAAATCTTGTGTCTTTATTTTTTTCGCTAATTTTTATTTTTGTGATTTACTGTTTAAAACTGTGGTTGAAAAAATATTTCTACAAAAAATCACTAAAATTAAATTTCAGTTTAAAATACTCAAAGGAGGGATTAACTTTTAAAAACTAATTCACCCCTCCCCCCACCCCCTCTTGGTTAGTCGTGGGATATAAACTTAGGCTTAACAACATAATTCATAGTGAACGAGTTTCAACAAGTTGTATTAGAGCTTTTTTTCAAAATCATATGTTTAGACTACTTTTTGATTAACGTAGATGGCTACATTTTGAAACCAAAACACACCTGAGGGTTACTCTATAACTAAACATCCACTATTTGATAATATTTCTTTTAATTTTTGGAAAACTCGTATGTCTACTTTTTTACAGTCAATTGATTATCGTATGTGGATCTTAGTTTAGGAAGGATATACAAAATCAACTAGATTAGTTGACGGAGTTAGAGTTGAAACACCTTTTGCAGACTGGACTATAGAAGAATGTGACTTAGTACAACTTAATGCCAAATTCTTGAATAGTTTCTTTTGTACTTTAAAATTAGAAGACTACATGCGGGTTTCCACTTGCAAAAGTGTTAAGGAAATATGGGATAGACTTTGTATAACATATGAGGGGACTAATGAGGTTAAGCAATCTAGACTTAATATCTTGTTGCATGATTATGAACTATTTTGCATGAAACCAAATGAATCTATTTCTGATATATACACAAGATTCACATAAATAGTCACCTCTTTGCATGCATTGGGTAGGGAGTTAACAAATGTTGAAATTGTTAATAAGATTCTTCATTGCTTTCCTACTGCATATGATGCTAAAATACTACAATTATAGAGTCTAAGGATTTAAACATTTACTCTATTGATAATCTTCTTGGTTCACTTATTGCTTACGAGCAAGGAGTTAGCCAAAGAAAGGTTGATGCAGGTGAACCATGAGGGAGAAAAATGTGCACTGAATGTGAAGAGTCTGAGAGTGAACACTCATAACCTGAGGATGAATGACGACACGCATTGATGACTGACAGTTTAGAATCTTTCTGAAGAGGAAGAAAAAGATACACCAGTAATGGAATAAGAGGTTAAATTCAATAGAAGAATGCTCAAGGTTTCTAATGAAATTATTGCTATGAGTGCAGGAAACCTGGACATAATAAAACGGAAAGCCCAAAACTCAAAAGCAATCCTAGTTAAGCGAGATAGGTAGAGAGAAACCAGTTGTGAAGTAAGGGTAAGAGAGAAGTCCAAATGACTTTTTGGGCGGCCTCAGCTTCGGACTCGCACGTCAGGAATAGAAAAGGAGAGGAAAGTCACTAATTTATGCTTAATGGCCGACAATCTTGATCAAATCAGATCAAGAAGAGGTATGTGACTTAACTTATGATGAATTGTTTGAAGTTTCTGAACACATGCATGATGCATATAGAAAATTAAAAATGCATGCTAGTCTGAGCTTAAAATTTTATGAATTACAAAAGCAACATGAAATCCTTAGAAAAGATTATGCTTTGATTAATAACAACCACATGAAAATACTTGATGAGTTTGATGACTTGAATAAAACTCATGTGAATTTAAAATCATCCTATGCAAAACTCAAGAAAGATTTTAAGAATTCTAAGGATGAACTTGAGAGCAAACTTTATATAACCAATTATATAAATCAAACTTTGGAAGATATGAATTCATTTCGCAAATTAATGATAAAAGCTCTTGAGGATAATAGGATACCTCTTAAACTTGAAGATTCTACTAATCCTATTATGTATCCTAAATTTATGCAATCCCTGAAAAAATAGATGAATGTTAGAAGACTTAGAAATCCATTTCCTAAAGTAAAATGTAATAATTGTGAATTGTTTGGACATATAGATCACACTTGTACTTTGAAGATGAAAACTAATTTGGTGTGGAGACCTAAGATGCATAAACCTAGACATATCATGCATGCATCTGATTATAAATTGCTTAAAGGTGAACCCAAACTTATTTGGGTTTCTATGTCTAACATTTGATAATTTTGCAGGATAGCTCTCACACAAGACCTCATGAGAGCATATGGTACCTGGACAGCGGATGTTCAAAGCATATGAATGGAGATACTGCTCTATTCATAACGCTGAAAGCTAGGAATAGAGGCAAAGTTACACTTGGAGATAACACCACAAGGAAGGCGGTTGGATCAGGTATGATTGGAAATTTTAAGAATTTTTTCATTGACAATGTGTTATTGGTAGAAGACTTAAAGCATAATTTGTTAAGCATAAGCCAGTTATGTGATAAGGGTTATTGTGTAAAATTTTTTCCTACTAGCTACATATTAAGCCTAAATGATAAAGATATTTTGAATGGTAAACGTGTAAATAATATTTACATGCTAGATTTAAATTGCATTAATTCTCCTACTGCTTTTTATTTGAAAACTATATCTGATGAGTCATGGCTATGGCATATGATACTTTGTCATTCTAGCATGAAAAACCTTAGGAGGATTACCCAAAATAACTTAGTGAGAGGTATACCAAAACTAGACTTTACTAAGGATCTCCTTTGTGATGCATGTCAATTAGAAAAGCAGGTGAAGTCCTCTTTTCAATCCAATAAGGATCTTAGAACTAGTAAACTATTGGAGATTTTGCATATGGATCTTTTTTGACTAGTTGGAAACTGTGAGTCTAGGAGGGAAGGTATACGAATTTGTGACTGTAGATGATTATTCAAGATTCACATGGGTTAGATTTTTATTTCATAAAAGTGAATCATTTGAAGAATTTAAAAATTCTTCGACTTGGATTCAAAGAAAACTTGGGTGTGAAATCATGACTATACAAAATGATCATGGAGGATAATTTGAAAATGATAGATTTGAGGAATTTTGTAAGGAAAAAGGAATTGATCACAAGTTTTCTGCACCTAGAACTCTTAGCAGAATGGGGTAGTCGAAAGGAAAAACATAACACTAATAGAAGCCACTAGAGCAATGTTGGCTGAATACTCTCTTCCTAAATATTTTTGGGCTGAGGCGATTAGCACTGCATGTTATATTCTTAATTGGGTGAATGTGAGATCTAAATTGAATAAAACACTCTTGGAGTTGCTAAAAGGGAGAACACAAAATTTGTCTCATTTGCATGTTTTTGGTTGCAAGGTGTTCATTCATAATAATGGAAAATATGCCTTAGGAAAATTTGATCCTAAATCAGATGAAGGAATTTTTATTGGATACTCAAGTGTTGGAAAGTCTTATAGGGTATTCAATAAAAGAACTTTGGTAATTGAGGAGATCACACATGTTGTATTTGATGAATCTAGTAATATGGAAGAGACAAATATTGTAGAAGATGAGATTGAGATTAACTCCCAAAAGTTTGATAAATTAAATTTGGAAGAAAATGTAGAAGAAAATGTGGAAGAAAATTTGGAAGTAGAAAATCATTTTCCCTTTAGATTTGAGATTTTCTAAAAACCATCCAAGGGAATTGATTATAGGTGAACCAAGTGAGGGTGTAAGGACTAGGCGTGGATTAAATAAGGAAGTCAATCATTCAGCCTTCATTTCAACTATAGAACCCACTAATATTGATTAAGCACTTTCTGATGAATTTTGGATTTGGCCGTGCAAGAAGAGTTGAATCAGTTTGTAAGAAATAAAGTTTTGTAATTAACTACAAGGACAGAGATCAAAGTGTAGTTGGAACTAAGTGGATATTCAAAAATAAAATGAATGACTCAGGAGTAGTCATTAGAAATAAGGCTAGATTAGTTGCAAAGGGGTATAATCAGATTGAAGGGATTGATTTTGAGGAGACGTTTTCCCCTATAGCTAGACTTGAAGCAATTAGAATTTTGCTAGCCTTTGCATGTTTTAGAGGTTTCAAATTATTTCAAATGGATGTGAAAAGTGCCTTTTTAAATGGGGTAATTCAATGTTTTAGTAGAACAACCTCTAGGTTTTGAAAATTCTAAATATCCAAATCATGTTTTCATGTTGAAAAAGGCATTATATGGATTGAAACAGGCACCTAGGGCTTGGTATGAGAGGTTGAGCACCTTCCTACTTGAAAGATCATTTGAAAAAGGAAGTGTGGATACAACTCTCTTTTTGAAAATATGTGGAAAGGATATACTCATTGTTCAAATTTATGTAGATGATATCATTTTTGGATCTTCAAATAAAAATTTTTGTGATGATTTTTCTAAAATAATGAGTAGTGAATTTGAGATGAGTCTAATGGGAGAATTAAGTTACTTTCTAGGCTTTAGTATTAAGCAAATTGAGGAAGGTACATTTTTAAGTCAGTCAATATATGTTAAGGATATCCTCAAAAAGTATGAAATAGACAATGCTAAACCTGTTAGTACTCCAATGAGTTCCTCTGTTTAGTTGGATAAGGACCCTAAGGGAAAATCTGTTGATAAAAAAATTAGGGGAATAATTGGATCTTTACTTTACTTGACTGCTAGACGGCCCGATATCATGTTTAGAGTTTTCTTATGTGCTAGATTTCAATCAGATCCAAAAGAATCATATTTGTTAGCAATGAAAAAGATTTTAAGATATCTGTTAGGAACTAAGAACTTAGGACTTTGGTATCCTAAGTTTAGCTCTTCATTTTAAATAATTAGTTATTCAGATTCTGAGTTTGCAGGATGTAGGGTGGATAGGAAAAGCACTTCTAGAACATGTCAATTTATTGGAAATTCTTTAGTCTCTTGGTCCAGTAGAAAACAAAATTCAGTAGCCCTATCTACTGCTAAAGTTGAATATATTTCATTAGGAAGTTGTGTGGCACAAGTACTTTGGTTGAAACAACAGTTAATTGATTTAGGATTGATTATAGGCTCTATTCCAATTTATTGTAATAATACTAGTGCTATTTATATTTCTAAAAATCTTATTCAACATTTAAGAACCAAACACATTGACATATGGCATCATTTCATAAGGGATCATGTTTCCAAGAGAAAAATTTAACTCATTCATGTTACAATTGAAAATCAACTTGCAGACATTTTTACAAAACCTTTAGCCTTTGATACTTTCAGTTCATTAATAACAAGGCTTGGTGTGATTAATTTAAATGCTTAAATAAAAAATGTTCTTGCAACATTGATGTTTGTTTATTAATTAAATATTTTTTATGTGTATATGATTTTGTTTGTGTGATTTTTCCTTTTAGATTATGAGTTTCATCATTGTTTTTGGTATTTATTTTATTTTGTTTTGTTTTTGAATTGTAGTTTTTGTTTGAGTGCAATTTTTTTTTTTAAGTCATCATCATCCAGGACAAAATTTTTTTGTACGGGACGATTTGTGTAATTTGTCAAAGTGTCAGATTTTAAACCGTTTGCTTGCAGTTTTTCAGTGTTTAATGGTCACTTCGTCTGGAAGATCGTTATGATCATACTAGACGATTTTTTTTTCAATCGATGGGATGAATGAATGAAGCAGTTGAATGGATAAGGTAGTTTTTAATACGAGCTTCGTACGTATGAACCTTTGGTTTGTTTGGACAAACACATGTCGGTTCGATGTAGGGGACGGTTTTAACTATCATTAAAATGATATAAGTTCTGATCGTCCTAGGACGAACACGTGCGCGTCTGTACGATCAGACTGGTCAAAAATCTATACAAAAGGATGCTTCGTAAGTCTCATTAATTATGAAAAGCCATTTCATTCTGGTCGTATTGGATCGTTTGTATGAAATATTTTCGTACGGGATAAACAAAAATTTCTTACGGGATGAATTATTTTCATCTGGTACGAACGAATCATTTTTCAATAAATAGGTGGTCTTTTCAACTCAATTGTCACTCTCTAATTATCACTTTCAAATCCTTTCTTACTCTAGATCATTTTCAAATGGCCAGTTCAAGGAAAAGGTCTTAGTCAAGAAACCACATAGGAATTTATCTGAAATTTTTCTGTCCAAAGAAAATAAGGATTATTTTCCTAGGTTTGCTTCAGCCAAAATCACCCCTTCCCGGATCCTAATCCAAGAAAATATCACCTTGAAAGTAATACATTTATTTGCTTCAACTCAGTTTCGCTTTATCCTTACCCTCGTCCACCTCTATAATAAGGAAACATTTCACTAATTTCTAGCCAATATGTCCTTCAACTCTGACCACTCTGTGATTCGCTCATATGTCTTTAAACAAAAAGTTGAAATCACCAAGCATGACTTAGGAGCATTTCTAAATTTAAGGACTGAGGGAGAAAGAGCCCATACCTTAATCACCAATGATCAATATAAATGGTATGAAATCAATAGGGTGATTAGAGGAAATGGTTTAAATAAGCATGTGGCTTAGGTATCCAATCTTGTCCGGAATGCACGCATCATCCAACACTTTCTTAGAACTTCAATCATTCCAGAAGCTGGTGATAGACTCAATATTACCCCCCCTTCTCTCTATGGTGACCTTTCTAATCATGTCAAATTAGCCTATAGATGAAGCCCAACTTATCATTGACTATCTTTATGGGCTTTCTGAAATTGGGCATGCTGAACAGAATAGAAAAAGGAATATTTCCTTAGGACACTTAGTTACCTATGTTCTGGAGAAGAAATATAACTTGGTTCATCCAGATCAAGAATATGAAGAACCGCTCTACTACAATGACGGATCATTTAGAGCAATCTTCAAGGAGGAATCAGGAAAAGCACATGTCATAAGTGATACAGAAGAAGAGCCAAAAGGTGCACCTGCTCCTGCTAATGAACCAAATTATCGGGATTTGGTTCAAAGATTTGATCAGCTAGAGACTCATTTTGACCAATGCTTTGATCAAATTTAGACTCATCTTCAATAGCAGGCTGCTCAATATCAACATGACATGGGTTATTTGAGGCGACAATAATGATATTAGTACCAATGTACTTATGTTGAATACATACTTTAATCTCTTTGGTACTACTACTCCTCCTTCTCCTCCAGATCAGGGACCTTCTGAGTGATAGATTAACTTGATGTTATGTGTTTGTATTGTTATTGCTTTTGCTTTATGTGTTAGTTGTTGTTTGTTTTTAGTAGTTTGTTGTATTTCTCTTTTTATTTCAAGTGTTTTTATTTTGTATTGATACTTGATGTATCATTGTAATATCTTCAAAGTGATATCAATATTAGTTCTCGTGTTTTGATTTGAATTTTTTTTTAAATGTTTGTTGGACTTTATGAAAATTATCAGATTTTTTAATCTTAATTGTGATATAACCTGAAATGTAAGTTAAAATTAAATTCATTAGAAAATCTAATTATTCTAAGTTTAAGTTCTGGTTATAACTTGATATTATTAGAATTTTTAATTTCATGTCTCTCATTTAGACTGCCTTATTATTAATATTATTATTGTAATTGCGATGATTTCTTATTTTGTATTTTATTTATCAATCATTATTTATGCACTTAGAAAGATTTGAAATTTTAGATTATTGTTTTTTGAAAAGAATAAAAATTACTCTTACAAATTGTATATAAGTACAAAAAATCAAAAGGAATGTGCAAAGGTTCGCAATGTGAGAAAGAGGCACAAAATAAGCCAAAATTAAAAAATGATTCACAAAAATGTGCCACAAATGTGAAAAGATGGGCAAAGCGTCACATGTGATAGTTATTTCTTTCCAAACTCTTTTAATATCTTATTTCAAATTGATCTTATGTTCATTTATAATTGATATTGAAATTTGAAATATACAATTTTTTATTTATACTTAGTGCAATGATTTTCTATATCTTAGTGTCTAAATTGACTCATGTATTTGATAAATTCTTTTTCTTATCTATGTTATATCACTTCTTAAATTGTATGAATTTCTATGATTTGTCTAATATTTTAATTTTATTTGCATACATTATTTCAATCACCTTCAAGGTATAATTGTCAAATGATTTTCATATTTCTACTTACATTTCAAGTAATTTTCTTCTTCACTTTTTGATATTGTCAAAAAGGGGGAGAAATTATTTGTTGTATCTTGTATATTTGTGTCAAGTGTATTTTTTTTTTTATTTATTTTATCGTATGTTTTCATATGTATGTTTGATTGTTTTTATTTTGTCTTTTGTCTTATTTTGTGTTGTTTAATTTTTTTTTTTGAAAAACAAAAAAATTTAATTCAATTGCCTCCTTATTTTCATGGATTTATCAATTCAGGGGGAGTTTAGGAGATTATTAGAATTTGAAATCCTATAAACAATAATTATTTTGCCATCATTAAAAAGTGGGAGATTATTAAGAGAGTTGCTATTTGCATGTTTTACATTCTTGCAACTTGTATAGTTTTGATGATTCGAAATATTATTATTTTATGTGTAGTTATCTCCTAACACTTTTTGGAAGATTTGTTTTTGCTCTTGTGTGTACTAACATTTCAGGAAAATCAAACTCCAAACTATGAAGACTTCAAATCAAATTCAGCATATAATCCTTTGCAAATTGAAGCTTTAAATTGTTCTTTGAATTGAGAGGGAGTGATTGTAATTGAGTGAATAAAAACACACACACACTTAAGGAGATCGTACAAAATTTGTACTGATCGTACGGGACGAACCTAGTTTGTACGAGACGATCAGGTCAGTTATCTCCCGTAAAAGCAATGGAACGAACAGGAGTTGAGGAAATTTTTCTAGGTCCTGATTATCCAGGATAAGATTATTGTCATCCCAAGATGAGTTAGGCTCTGTAAAAATTTCGTTCATATGAAATCTATAATCGTGCCAGGACGACTTGGGCTCTGTAAAAATTTCATCCAGATGAAATCCAAATCCTCCCAGGATGAATTCTTCTCTGTAAAAATTTCGTCCAGGACAAAATTATTTTCGTCCCAGTACGAATTCTTCTCTGTAACATTTCAATCCGGACAAAGTCCTATTCATCCCAGCACGATGTGAACCGACTTACCATTGGTTTACGTCCTGCAGTTATTTTGGGAACCGACCTATGGTATAATTGATCGTACCGGACGAACCTGTTTGTACGGGATGATGATCGTGTATGAACATAGTTCATACCAATATACATAAGGATCATTTCCAACACTTTAAGTAAAGTCGTCTAGGATGATCTACGATCGTTCGGGACGATCCATTTAGTGTTGACTTGAATATTTGTAGTTTCTGGACGGTTATTCTTGTCTCTCCTATATAAAGGTCCAATTTTTAACTGCCACCCTATCTTTTGCTCATTTATCTTCATGCCTATTGAAAGAAGAGTCAAGGAAAGAGTGTGAGAGTGCATTCAAAGGAGGATTCCTACCACTGGAGTGTTAAGGCTCGCTGTGGTTCAAAGGTAAGAATCTCTACTTGTGATTTTTGTATTACTTCACTCTTTTGTTTCTTCCTTATATAATTCTTATGAGAAGATCTATCAAGGAGATCTGATTCTCTGTTGACACTCAAAGAGTGTGGACAGTCACGGGTTTTAAAGTTTATTAGGGACCCTATGAACTTAGTCCCAAGCTATGTGAATTGGTATTTTAAAAAGTTCTTTTCAAAAGAACAAAATCACACACGCCTGGAATGATTTTACTTAAACGATTTGAAACGACCCCATTTGTACATGTGTATGAAATGTCTTCGTACAGCTGATCGTCCCGTACGAACTAGGTTCATCCGGTACGAACGGTTATTACAAGGTCGGTTCTAGAAACTGCTGAAAATCGTTCTAAGTCGGTTAATCGTTTGGACAAAAATTTATTCGTCTGGACAAATATTTTATAGAGGACCGATCGTCCTGGATGATTTTTATTTCGTCTGGACAAAAATTTTCCAGAGGACCAATCGCCATTGACGATAATTTAATTTCGTCTGGACAAAAAATTTCCAGAGACCCGATCGTCCTGGATGATTATTAATTTCGTCTGGACGAAAACTTTCCAGAGGACCAATCCCCATTGACGATAATTTAATTTCATCTGAACAAACATTTTACAGAGAACCAATCGTCCTAGATGATTGTAAAATTCGTCCTTGACTAATAGGACATAGAAAAATTTTTAAGCAAGTTCCTATTCGTTCCATGTGCTCAATAGGAGATAACTGTCTAATCGTCCCGTACGAACGGATATCTTCCAGTATGATCAGTATAAATTTTTTATGATCTCCTTATGTGTGTGTATGTTTTTATTAGCTCAATTACAATCACTCCCTTTCAATTTAATTTCAAAGAAATGCAAACTTCAAATTTTACAATGTATCTCATTCTGAATTTGATTTGATGTCTTCGTAGTCTGGAGTTCATTTTTCCTGAAATGTTAGTACACACAAGAGCAAATACAAATCTTCTAAAATTGTTAGGAGATAACTACACATTTGAACAATAACGTTTGGAATCATCAAAACTACATAAGATGCAAAAATGTGAAGCATTCAAATAGCAACTATCTTAACAGTGATGAGCTCAAGCAACTGTGCGGTGATAATGACACTAAACAGTAAAGTGATAATCACAAAAAAAAAGTACAACTAAGAGATAAGAAGAAATAGAAAGTACAAAAAAAAGATAGGAAGGAATAAAAAGTACAAAAAAAAGAAGGAATAAAAAGCACAATTAAAAGATAAGAAGGAATAAAAACTACAACAAAGAGATAAGAGGGAATAAATTACTGTTATGAACAGTAAAATATTATAAATTACCCTTGCGAGGTAATGAACAGTATTTTACCGTCGTTCAGTTTCAAGAACAACCTAGCTGATTATGTAGTGTTGAAAGCTAAACTTTAATGGTCTGGGATAAAATTTTGGAGAAAAAAAAAGGGCCAGGAAGGCAACTTTTTTCTCTGATACCAGGGGCTTATAGATTGGTGATCCAACCTATATAATTGGGGTTTTCTCTGATGTAGGAACCCTCATCTGGATAATAACACAAGCACACTCAGAATAATATATATGCAATGAGGAAGAAGATCATGAACAATAAAATAATTATACAAAAATTATAAATAAATAAAAACCTAGCTGAAGGGTAATGAAAACTGATATATTCAAACTATATATTATATATATATATTATATATATATATATAATATATATAATATATATATATATATATATATATATAGTATATATATAATATATGATGTAGTGGAAAGAGCCAACCATTAACAGCTAAAACTTAAAAATAATGCTAAACAAAGTAAAAATTGCAGAAATAAAATTGCTAAAATAAAAATTACATAAATAAAGAAAAGAAAAAGCATGCGGCTTAACAGACCATTAAATAAAAGAAAATTAACGGGAAAGAAAATTGCAAAAATAAAAAGTAAATAAGCAGATTAGCTGCGAAAAATAAATAAAATATAAGAAAGAAATAAAAGTTAGTAGTCAAACAACCTTTATGGGTTTGTTCTTCAGAGTTCCCTGTCAGCAGTCTTTGGAGTTCGAAGAGAATAATTCTCTTAATTTGATTTTTTTTAATATGGTTGCGATATCAACCCAACGTAAGGATACTTCTTCGTGCTTTGTTATGAGATTAAAATTCTATTATGGACTTCTTTTACAATTTAGATTTACAATCTGAAATCCTACGATATCATTTCAGCACTTTGTAAAACCTCAGCCAAATAGTTGACCCAAAAATAACAAAGTTATTTTAACTTTCCCTCAAATAGCCTCTCTTGCCTTAAACGGGAATAAAATTGGTCATTGACTGAACCGGTCAGTCGGTAGACTAAAAATAATATCTTTCAGTCAAAGATTCTCTAGGATAAAAAAGATTATTATTTCATGGCTCAAGAAAAAGAAAAAGTAAAGATAGAAATTGAAGAAGACATGGATTTTCTCTGCAGTAAAGCTGTGGGGCCCACCATACTGTAAAGCTGTGGGGCCCACCATACTTCCAAATTTTCATGTTTGGGAGCTTTTACTTGTAGGGTTAGAAAAAACGTACCTTAGTAATACCATGCATGATCTCCATCTTTTGGTAACTCAAAATCTTCCTCAATTGGTTAATTTAACTCTATCAAACAATTAAATTTGACTTGAGAATACACTTGAACCTTGGAAAAGTATCAAATTTACTTTCTATTGCTGATTATTCTGATGTGGAATTTGATCTGATGAATATCTTTGACAGGATGGAGAACAATGAAAGGATCAAGAATTTTGGAGGATTCAAATTAAGAAAATTTGAGGAAAATGAAGCATATAGTTCTGACCAAAGGTCCTATTAGATGAAACACAACTGTGCTTCATTGATAATATTTGGAATATAAACAACACCCCTTTTAATACTGGACAAAAGAAACTAATCATAGGAGCTTTAACAGAATACTTCAAGAAGATTTGTAAGAAGACAAAGGACAAAGAATTTATGTGTTATGCTGTATTTTCTACACCAAAACCTGGAATCTAGTCAAGCTGGGTTGAAGCAAAAGAACAGATAGATAAATCTATAATAGCCTCATGGAAAGGATATGAGGATTTTCGAACAGCCCAAATAGAAATGAGAAAAAGAACAGGTATCAATTATTATGTCTCTTCCTCTTTAATATGCTATAACAATTTCAGGATTCTTAGTGAAGAAGAAGGAAGAAACTGCAAAGGAAAGGCTCTCCAAGAAGAAGAAAAGATACATGAAAGAACAACTCTCGACCACAACACTAGGAACAACCTCAAGAAATATATGCTGAAGGAACTCAAGGAGCGGATATATCAAATGCCTTATGAAACTCAAATATCAGAATTTCATATCCTACAAGATCTACTAAAATACATAGCCAAGGGATATCTTCCTGTAAAGGGATTATCTACAGCTAAAGAAATCTTCAATGATCTTACAAAGAAATGTAATAGAGATACCAAAAGATATAATAAAAGATACAATATGAGTTGTCCCAGCAAGATAAGGTATTTGATTTATAAAGCATATATCCATACAAATTATTATGAAGAAATAGAATATAAAGGAATCAAGATCACTCTGCAAATCTTGATGACATATGGAATTTTGTATTCGAATTGGATATAACTTGTGCAATAGAATAAAGGCTTGGGTCATAAGCTAGAAAAGGTGATAAAGTATGCTATAATAAAATCAGTCATGGATATACAAGTTAAGATGCTATCCACACCACCAAAATGGTACAAAGGTATGGTTGAACTTGGTAGACATCTAATAAAAGTGAGAACATATGAGGCCAATCCAGATTATGAAAACTATGAAGGAAATGATCTCTTCCTAGTAGAACACCTTTTAGCAACACCAATAGTTTAAATTCCCTTCAAAGAACAAATATATCATTGGAGAGCAGATGTACAAGCAAATGAATGGAATTGGGATATTGCATTAGATTACTATTGATACACCCTTATTGGAGAAAATACCACCCAAAAATATTCCTTGACACTGCATTAGCTGCCAATTATTTCTACAATTTCTGGTATAAGACAAAGAGGATTGATCTTATGAAAAAATACATAAAACTATCCTTTGAAGGAAGAAAGGATATTTTCAAAATAGATCTAGAATATGATGACCACATCTTGTAAAACAAAGGTATGCATTTTCTAACCCTATAGGTGATTCTCTTGAGGATGAAAATTTGGAAGTATGGTGGGCTCCATAGCACTATGAAGATGAATAGTACTGCTACTATTCATACATACGTAATACATCTAGATGATTATGGCATACCAAACATCTATCAAATATGAAGAATCTCCCTTTTGAAGTGGTGAATAAAGCATGAAAGTGGAAGCTTGCATGAAGTCTTCTTTTAGAAATGGTTGTTTTAGGTGTTATGTATGTAAAAATCCCTAAAAAATACAAAACTGGCCTATCCTAGACAAGAGTTGATTCTCCTAGTAAGCAATATAAAGTGTGTATTAGGTGTTATATATGTAAAAATCCCTAAACAAAATACAAAAACTAGCCTACCCTAGACAAGAGTTGATTCTCCTAAAAAGCAATATAAATTTTGTAAAATAAATATATAAATAAAATAAAATAAAACAGTATAAAGTTCGTGCTAGCCATATGGCTTTGGTATGTCTTAGTTTAGCTATTTATTTATGTTGTATATAATTAAAATTTATTTATTTAAAGGCTAAAGGGATTTAGTTTTAGTTTAAGATTTTATGATTTAGTTCTTTACATTTTATTAATTTATTTTAATTTTTTAGGTAATTTAGTTTATATTTAAAAACCATAGCGATTAACAATAATAAACTACTAAATTCATTAATCAAGTCATAGGCTTATGAATTAATGTATATGTTTCATCCCTAAGAATAAAGCAAACACAATAAGCATTTCTCTTAATTAAGTGTTTTACTTGATTCTTATTTTAAAAAACTATGATGATTAATCACGTCAAACTTTGAGGCACATAATCAACAAGTCCTAGGTTTTCAAATTAATGCATTTACTTTACCCCCTAAAGAACAAAAGGAAGGTTTTTAAATTCTTATTTTCTCTATAATTTCTAAATGTTTTATTGAATTGGAAAGTAAGTCAAGACATAATAAAGATATGGCTAGAATTTGTTGTTGCATTGTGAACCAATTTTGGAGATCCAAAAATCTACATAAGCATGGTCTTACAATTCCTTCTGCATCATTATTTGCAGCTAATATATTGTCAACTTCATTCAATAATATGATTAAGGAATCTAGGGATGCTAAATTGCTTCTACACCTGAATAATATTTATTGGCATCATCCTCATCCTGGTTGGATTAAAATTAATGTAGATGCATCTCTTCTAAATAAAAATCAAGATGGTGTTGGAGGGGTAATTCATGATCATAAAAGAAGGTTTATGCTTGCGTATGGTAGGAAATTACTACATTTGGGGGAGACAATGGTCAAAGGAATCTTAGTCAGTGTGTGATGGTGGTTGAAAATTCTATAGTTTTTGGGTGACAAAGGTCAAAGGGACTATAGTAGGCAGTCATCGGAGGTCGGTGGCATTATATTCACTTGTTAGAGGGACCGTAGCAAACATGCTATGGAGGTTAAAGGGATAATACTTGATGGGCACTGTTGGTCAGAGGGATTATAGTCAGCGAGATAAGGTGGTCAGAGGGAAGGTTGGAAGTCTGATTGTGGTTCATGGTCATGTAGAAGTCTGGTAGCTAATAGCAGCTCGATGGTAGTCTGACAATAATTGAAGGCCATGCGGTGTTCCAATGATGGACGAGCAAAATCCTAATGATGGACGGCGACAGGGTGGAATTCTTGTGGTCGGACAGTTGTTCAATGATGGTTGCTTGCAAGTTAGGAGGAAGTCGGCTATCGACGACTGAGTTGAAATTCAACAATGGTCAGCGACCATGTGATGCTCCAATAAAGGTCGATGGAGGTTCATCAGTGGTGGTGATGGAGCTCTTGAAGTCTCAAAGATCTCTCCATTCTCTTGCCGAAAGAACCTCCTTCATGTAGAGAGTGGGGGTTTATAATCATGGCAGGCCCCATAAATATGGAGATAATATGGGAAAGATTTGCAATGGTTCATCAGATAATATATATTAATCTATCTAATTATAAAGTATTTTAAATATACTTAAGTTCCTTAATGATGTTGGAATTCATCAATATTGGGCTCGTTGGATTCATCTCACCGATCACCTCAATTTGACACACCATATTTGGATATCACTTGTTCATTCAATTTAGGCTTTGAACATACCGAAAAGCTTCTGCCCCCCATTTGGAACCATATGGGCTCAGATTGGATCGATTTTGAAGTAGTTGACTTTGTCACTTTGAGCCACTCAGTTTGATAATAAGTTTATCAAAATTAAAGTTCATATTGTCCTGAATTAAATTTTGGAAGCTTCTAACTTAAATACTCCTCAATATTTGTGTATGATAAAGAAGATTTTTGGTAACATATCAGTTATCCCCATATTTTTTGATGTGGAATCTTGAATAGTCCAAAAATATTTATATAATTTTAACATTTTGTGAAGTCAGAATATTAATCAGAGCAAAAAATTTAGAAATTTGGCACCAAAATATTTAAAATTGTGGCTGGAATATTCACGGTGGTAGAGAGACATATACTTTGGTGTCCAACATTTATATGAAGATACAACACACAGACTGATAAGAGATATGGGTGTGAGAGTCTAAAGAAACATTAAGATATTTAAGTTGATGTTGACCCAATTTTCACCTGAATTCCCTCGAGCATGTGTGATTAACTCGATTGAGCTGCATCGAGCCTAATTTAAGTCAAGTCAATAATGATTTCAGTCTAATTTCATAAAATTAATGTAGTTGAGCCTCATTAAACCCAAGTTAACTCGATTTGAGTCAAGTTATGTTTTGTTTTAGCTCAAATTTAATCCAAATTCTGCCAACATATTAAAGCTAAATTATAATTGACGTTTTAAATAATTTGAATGGCTTCCTAAATCAAGAAACCAGATCCAACAGCTTTGATTGCATTGGAATATTTATTCGGCCATGGTTTTGGAATCTTAGTTGTGTAACCTCCCATTTTGGTGTATATCGATTTTCATAAAAAAAAGGTTTGCATGACACAATGCCATTTCCATGGGGAGAGCATAGCAGGGCTCACAGGGAACATTTAGAAGGCATAACAAAGCCTTTTCCCTAAGAATTGGAAACCGTCGCTCTCTCTCTCTCTCTCTCTCTCTCTCTCTCTCTCTCTCTCTCTCTATCTATCTATCTATCTATCTATCTATTTATCTTGTTCATTCCTTCGCACAGCTCTAAAGGATGAATCTAACCCTGATTTTTCCATCTCCTCCTCTTTCTCATAATTGTCCCCCTCTTTGAAACCAAAGGCCAAAAGACCCCTCCTTGCCACCATCACTACCTAGTTCAAACTGAGCGAAAGACCTCTCCAATGCCTCTGTTCGCACACCCTAGGAAGCTCTAGCCGAAGGATCCCTCTCTTCATCTCCCGTCACCCCTATTCACCATGAAGGTAACTTGTTCTCCTTCTCTTTCTTCTTATACTTCATCTTCTCTTATTCTATTTCTTTCTCTTCTTCGCCCTTCTTCATCTATCTCTTTCTCTTCCTTGTTTTTCTTCTTCTTATTATTATTCTTCTTCTTCTTCTTCTTCTCCTTCTTTTATTTCTTTTTCTTCCTCCCATTGTTCTTTTTCTTTCTCCTCCTCCTCCTTCTTCTTCTTCCTCTTCCTCTTCTTCTTCCTCTTCTACTTTCCCCTTCTTCTTATTCCTTTTCCTTAACTCCTTGTAGAGGCGTGTTTCTTTACTTGACATCAAAATCAATAGATCTTTTTTGGTGGGTGGAAATTATTGATTAAATTTCATGCATAAGTAGATCATATGCATCTCAATTTCTTAGTTGGAAAAACATGGCATGCTAAGTTTTATGTTATAAGAAATTTTTACAAAGTACATCTCTTTCATTTACTATTTATGGTTTATGATTGCAAATTAGCAAGCTTCTAACCTTTTTTTATATATAATTTAAATAAAGATATGTAATCGCTCATTATTCTATGTTTCATTGATTGAAGTACAAAACAAAATATTTTGGCGAGCCTCACTTCATCTCAATAACTCAAAAGAATGTATTACTTGCACAAGTTATTTAACAAATCAATGTATATGTTAATTGCAAGATTGAATAAGATTTGAGCGTAGATGAGATTGATTGAGCCATTTCAAATTGATTCTTTCAAATTTTATATCACTTATCCTACGCTTTTAAAAAAAAGGTGTCTAATATTTTGTTATAATCAAAATCACAAGACTTGGGTCCATATTTGCAATAATACTTAGTAATTAAAATTACATATAATTCATGACATATTTAACCCTAGTCTATCCAATCTTGAGCTGATCAAACTTACAACTGTATAGTGGACCTGAAATGTTAGTGCATAGAAAAAAACAGATATGTAATAATAGCAGTTGATGGAAGATAATATAGTAAGGAATTTAATAATGTTTGTTATCATCAAAATTATAGGTTTTAGGTCCAAATTTGAAATAATCTCTCCCTTTTTTTTACGATGGCAATTATTGTTGGTAAATATCTCAAAAATATTTTTGCTATTTCATAAACTCCCCCTTACTAAAAAAAATCTTATCACAAATAGGGAGGGATTTTTATTTTTTATTTATTTTTTTATTTTTGAAATTCATAAATAAAGAATACAAAAGCAATAAAAAATAAAAAAAGAAATAGTAGATTAATCATTCAAACCTAGAGTACAATCAGTCATCAACACATTAATCTCCCTATTGTCCTCACAAAAAAGAGGAAACTGCTAAACAAAGACTCTAAGAGAAACACATACATCACAAAGCACAGAAGTAAAAAAAAAAGTACAAACACAAGGATGAAAATACAAAGAAAACTAAAATTATGAAGGTTCGTGATCAGGTGGAGGAGGTGGTGGTGGTAGTTGGAAGAATCATTGAATGGAGGCAAACTGCTCTCCAAACTAAGCCATGTCATTTCCATGTTGTTGCTTCTATTGTGCTATGTAGTTATCAAAGTGAGCCATATTATTTTCAAGCTATTATTGATGCTCTACTATGTAGATTTAAAAATGAGCATTTCACCAGTCAAACCTTTGAACCATCATATAATACTGAGACTATTAGTGGATAGGAGCTGGTGTTAGAACTTGCGCTGGTGCTAAACCTCCGTCAACTTCACTAGATCATCATCCACATATTGAGCATTATAATGGCGAGCATTGTAAAGAACATGGAAGGAGATATTGGAATAAAAAATTGGAACTTGATCTAGCGGTGCAAGAATATGGAAGTTGTATTTAGATTCAAAGAAGAAAGATATTTTATGACCAAAGGCAAGATTTTCCTTTCTTTTATGTCTAGGGACAGAGAGAGGGGGTGGGGAGAGAGAGAGAAGGGGGAGAGAGTGAGAGTGAGAGAGCTAGAAAGTGAGATATGCATTTTTTATTTGATACTATTGATAGAGAGATATAAGAGAGAGAAAGGAGAGAGAGAGAGAGATAATCCTAAAAAATGAGACAGAGTGAGAGAGAAGAGAGAAAGAAGAGAGAGAGAGAAAAAGAAAGTGAGATGTGTATTTTTTTTATTTGATACTATGGGGGGAGAGAGAGAGAGAGAGAGTACATATAGAAAGTATGATATGCATTTTTTATTTAATATTAGGGTGTGTTTGGGTGTGTGTGTGTGAGTGAGGGAGAGAGAGAGAGAAAGAGAGAGAGAGATAGAAAGTGAGATATGCATTTTTTATTTAATACTATGGTAACAGAGAGAGGAGAATGAGAAACTAAGATATGCATTTTTTATTGGATACTATGGTGTGTGTGTGTGTGTGTGTGTGTGATAGAGAGAGAGAGAAAGAGAGCGAGAGCGATAGAGAAGAGCGAGAGAGCTCAAAAGCGAGATATGTATTTTTATTTCATATTATTGAGAGGGAGAGAGGAGAAGAAGAAGAAGAAGAGAGAGAGAGAGAGAGAGAGAGAGAGAGAGAGAGAGAGAGAGAGAGAGAGATAAAAAGGTGAGAGAGAGAGAGAGAGACCTAGAAAGTGAGATATGCATTTTTTAAATTGATACTGTGGTGAGAGAGAGAGAGAGAGAGAGAGAAAGAGAGAGGGAGGAGGAGAGAGAGAGAAGGAGAGAGAGAGAGAGAGAGAGAGAGGGAGAGAAGAGAGGGAGAGAGAGAATAAGAAAAGATGGAGA
Source organism: Dendrobium catenatum (assembly GCF_001605985.2). Taxonomy (NCBI): domain Eukaryota; kingdom Viridiplantae; phylum Streptophyta; class Magnoliopsida; order Asparagales; family Orchidaceae; genus Dendrobium; species Dendrobium catenatum. The sequence continues at coordinate 346,145 of NW_021320077.1, forward strand.
AAGGAAGAAAGAGTGAGAGAGTGAGTGAGAGTATAACGGAGGGAGGAAGAAAATGTGTGTGTGTGAGAGAGAGAGAGAGTGTGTGTGTGTGTGTGTGAAAGAGAGAGAGAGGGAGAGAGATATATAGAGAGAGAGAGGAAGAGAGAGTGAGTGAGAGAGAAAGAGAAAGAGAGAGGGAGAGAGAGAAAGGAGAAAGAGAAGGAGAGAGAGAGAGAGGGAGAGAGAGAGAGAAAGAGAGAGAAGGAGAGAGAGAAATAGATAGACACTGAGAGAGAGGGAGAGAGAGAGATAAGAAATCTTGAAAGTGAGATATGCATTTTTTATTTTATACTATGATGTGTGTGTATGTATGTGTGTGTGTGTGTGTGTGTGTGTGACAGAGAGTGAGAGTGAGAGAGAGAGACCTAGAAAGTGAGATATGCATTTTTTTGGTACTATGGAGAGAGAGAGAGAGAGAGAGTAAGGGAGAGAGAGAATGAGAGAGAGGGAAAGAGAAATAGAGAGAGAGAGAGAAGAAGATAGAGAGGAGCTATAAAGTGACATATGCTTTTTTTTATTTGAAACTATGGTGAGAATGAGAGAGGAGTGATAGAAAGTGAGATATTTATTTTTTATTTAATATTATTGTGTGTGTGAGAGAGAGAGAGAGAAGAAGAAGAAGAAGAGAGAAAGAGAGAGAAGGAGAGAGAGAGCTGAAAGTTGCATATTGCTCCGGCAACTGTATGAGGGGTTAAAAAAGCCCGAAGGCTGAAAGATATCCCATTGCTCCGGCAACTGTATGAGCACCCCTAAACCCTAAGGCATGTGATAAGGAGAAGCCTCATTGTTCTTCAAAGGGGACAAAGTCCCCGCCAGTGTCATCTTGAAGATTCTTCCTTCTCTTCCTAGGCAGAGTGGCAATGGGTCCTAGCTGGAGTAGTTGCTTCTCCAAAAAAGTTTTAGGAGCCTTGAGTTGCCGCTTAGAAATATTGACTGATAAGGAGGGTGTATCCTGCTCCGACCTTGTGACACTGAAGGTAACCCTTTGCTATGTAGGTGCTTTATCGCTTGGGTCGACGATCCTCTTGGAAATCTCTTCCATACGTTGAAGTTCCACATGAGAGGGTTGGGACGGTTGTCTAGTCTCAGTCCTTTTGCTCTGCACTTGAGTAGGGGGCTCCAAGGTGGCTTTCGGTTTATTCCTCTTCTTACGGGTAACTAGATTCCAAACCCCAAATGACCCATCTTCCTGCACCTCGGGACCATGAATGACGGCAACAATAGGTGGTCTCGGTGTGGGATGGCCGTCCACTGGAGCATCCATAGCTTGGCCCACCGCCGGTTTAGGAGCTTGAACCTGGGTAGCAGACGGTCCTTTGACATGATTCTTGGAAGGACAGCTACCTTTGACATGGCCAATGAATCCGCAGTCGAAACAAAAATTGGAGAGCCCCTCATACTCCACTCGTTGGAAAAATCTGCCATGGATTCCATTGATCCATACACCCGGTAAAAGTTGCTGCGAGAGGTTAATCCGGACACAGATTCGTGCAAAAGATGACCTACCCCAAGTGCTTGTGTGAGAGTCCATCCATAAGGGCTCACATAACTTGTTGGCGATGCGTGTTATATTGTTGATGTCCCGATAAATGGGGGGAAGTTGTGGTAATCGGATCCAAATCGGAGAATGAAATCCATGTAAAGAGTTGTGTGAAGAAGATGAGGTCCACCTATCCATTCCGATAATGTTCCCTGCAATAATCCATGGTCCACTTGAAAGCACCGCATCTCTAGCTTCATGGCTTTGGAAGAGGCATATGAAACTATTCGGGGCTATGGTAATAACTTCAAATTCCCCAAAGTGACACCATCTTCGCTTGAGTTCCCTTAATAAGAAAGGGAAAGAATGTCGCCTTTCCACAATCTTGTCCACGAGCGCCTTATCCAGCTTGGCGATGTTATCATTTACGGAGTCAAGTTCGGGCTCAATAGAGATCCCGTCCTTCGCAATAAAGTCGTCACGAGTTAAACGATCAAGGGCCACATTTTGAACCTTGTTCCAGACAAAGGGGCCCTTCGGCACTCCATTCGGCTGCACATTGGGTGCTTGAGCTGGCTGCAGGTTAGGCCAAACAGAATTCTGCGTCTTGGAGTCATTTCCACAAACACCTTGTGTGCTAGATCCTGTAGTAAATTGTATGGTGGAGGCTGAACCATGGGGCTGTTCACGCCTAGTGCTAGTAGATTCACACACATTCATGGCAGACTCCTCCCCCATCATTTGCCTGTCCACACCCAAGACGGGAGCAACATCTGGCCTACCATTCAGAGCTGCACCATGAGATTGGACGGCTTGTGTGGGAACCTCCAGGTTGGACGGATGGGCACTTTCCAAAAATAGTTGCTTGTGCTTGTTGGAGTTCTCCTCCTGATCGTCTTCCATGTTGGTGTGCGAGCCCAAAGTCTCGCCAGACTCGTCCATGTCGCTGCCCGACCTGGCATTGTCATCTTCAATCTCCGATTCGAAGCTCGGGCTGTTAATCGCCTCCTCCAAGTTATTCTCAGATCTAGCTCCCCGCATAGCTCCATCTTCAGAATCATACCCACTTCGTGCATCATTAGCAGCAGGCCGAGCAGACGGCGCCTCCTCGGTCACGCT
>NW_021320077.1:351282-374626 GCF_001605985.2 Dendrobium catenatum
AATATTTTTAATATATGTTAGGAGAAATAGTAATCAATATAATAATATTTTGGAATCATCAAAAATAAATATGATATGAAAAAATAGTTATGAAAACTAAGTTGTAACAATCTCCCCCTTTTGGATGATGACAAAACAATTATTATTTCAATTAACATTTAAAATAATTTCCTCCTTTTCTCCCCCTAAATTAATAACCAATTAAAAAACAAGGGATTTCCATAAAGATCAAAAACAACTAAAACAATAAACCTAAAAATAAAATGACACCAAATCAAAAGTAACTCTAACAAAAAAACATTCATAAACTAACATTCAATCACACATGCATTCAAAACATATACATACAAAACCTACACATACACGCACATAAATCATCAAACAACAATTAGCAATCAATCAAATAATATTATAACTCCCCCTTTTGATAACAGCAAAAAGGGAAGTACTAGTTGAAATGAAATGTTTCAAAAGATAAATCAAAAGTGTTGAAGAGAAAAGAGTTTTAAACCAATTACAAATAAACTATTAATTTAATAATTCTAAAAATAAAAAATTCAAAATTTTAAAACAAAGAATAATTAAGATAAGAAAAGTCAATCAAAGTCATTGTTCATGCTAGAAAATTTAAATAAAGATGATTATTACAAAAGTAATGAAATGAAGATTGGTTAACTTCAAATTCAATATGCAATATGATTCTTAAATAGATGGATTTGGATTAGAGATTAAATGATAGTGGAAAGAACACAATAGTAATAAAAATTACAATTGGAGATACTGTGCATCTTTTCAAAAATTTCTGGCACACTTTGTGCATCTTTTCTAGATGGGCTTATTTTGTGCCTCTTTTCACTTTGCGAACTATTGCACATCTTTTCTATATTTTCACACATTGTACTTTTCTTAAGATTTTACTCTTTGGGTCTTTTTAATATCAATAATCTAAATTCAAATTTTTCTAATAACAAAAATAAACATATTGAAAAAGAAATAAAAAATAATAAGACATCAATCTTGCAACAATTATGTCTTAGATATATTTGTCTAAAAAATATTAAATTTATCACCTTATCTAAATCCAATTATAATTTTAATTTAAATTTTTGAAAAATTAGATTTCATAAGGAAATTAATTTATTGAGCAAAATAATTTATAGCTCATTTCAACGATCAATTTCAAAAAGTTTATCTTGTTAGAGATACTAACATTTCAAGAAGCAAGAATTAAAACATGTCATCAAAATATAACACCTTTCATTGGTGCCATAATAGATTACATATATCTATTTCCAATGATACCAATCATAAAAACTGTTAACATCATCACATAGAAACTAAAAAACACATTAAAAACACTACAGTCATAGAAGGAAAAACATCATAATAGCATATACACAAGCTCAGTTGAAAGAACAACAATGAAGTATGTCTAGAAATACGAGGGGCCGTAATCTGGACGAGGTGGCGGGTTGAACATTAAAAAATAGCTATTCACCATAGCTACATTTTTGTTCACCGTGTCAAATTGACCATAGATCCAACCCTTATCTTCATTGCAACTAGCATCCTGCTGAGTCAAGTGATTCTCAATTTGATCAAAATGTTGATTAAAATGAGTCTCTAATCTATCAAAGCACTGGACCATTTCTTGGATGAAGCTTTGGTCAAGTACAGGTGCAGGTGATGGAGCAGGTGCAAGCCCCCACCCCCCCCCCCCCCCCCCCCCCCCCCCCCCCCCCAACCACCCACCCCAAATCGGAACTAGTTTTATAAGGTCTAAAAATCATCACTTTTCTCCCTCAAAATCATCACTATCAAAATTTGGATCTCTCCTAAAAGATTCTGAAAAGAGGCAACATTGAAGTAGATTGGGTATTCAGTTAAAAGAACCTAAAGATTCCTTTTTCAACAAGAAAAAGTGTCCTTATTGAAAATAAATTTGTTAATTTAAACTTATTATAAATGATATGAAATCCACTATCTCCAATTTTGAAACTTTTGAGATGCAGGGGATACCAAAGATTAAGACAACCCGAGGGTTGATTAGTATCCTAGAGTTCCCATCCAGTTAGAGAATAAGAAATAGTAAAGATTCCATAATAATTTAGACAAAGTTTAAAATAACAAATTAAAAGAAAATAAACGAAACTAAAGTTAAAAAGAAAATTACAATTCAATAATTTCCAAAAATCACTTAAGAATATCATTGAAGGATATTCCAAAAGCTTTTTCCAACTGCTAAGGTCAGAAATCAATGGTTTTAAAATGCCCAACTTTATGATCATTTGCTTCATCTTCAAGTATCTCTCTGCTATGTTGTTATTCATAGTAGAAACCTCTTGCATTTTAGTGAGATAAGAGGGAAGAAGAACCTCTCAAACCATTCTTCTCTTTGAGTTCAGCCATCTTTCTTCTAGGTAGATCTTTCACCGGACTCAAAGCTTGAAGTTCTTTGAATAAAATGTGCTTTGATCCGGGTGAATCACTCTTCTTAGCAAAAAAAATTTTGTCTTTCTTAATTTTTTATTTTTTTTTTAAATTCAAACTAATTGCTGATGGAGGAGAGGAATCTCTTAATAAGTCAAAGCTATTTTTTAAATAAGTAATTGTAGTAGAAATGATATTACCGGTCACACTAGAAGCAGCCGCCAAAGTTGTTGAAGGAGTTACAACAACCAATTCCGTATCAGAATTAATAGCCTCATTTAAAATTTCAAACTCTGCCTTTTGGGCTCCCATTATTCCATTAATCAAGTTGGAATCGGTTGAAGCTGTTTCACGAGAAACCTCTTTTAAGCAACCGTCTGCCTTATTTATTTCCACCATTTCAGCATTTCTGAATTCAGATTTTGAATTATAATCACCCAAATCATCTTCCACTGGATCAGCCTCATAAATAGGTAATTCAAAATTAAAATTCTGAGCGGCTTGAGATTGTTCCAAAATTAAAATAGAAAGCTTATTTGCCTCCCTACCTTCCTCCAGAAATTGAGGAATTTGAATTTCCAAATTTTCAGCAATAGTAGGACGGTTGACGGAATAATCTGCTCCATGTCTAACAGCTTTTCATTCTCCTTCCTTAATTTCAACATCAACTTGAGTTGTCAAAGGATCAACAAAATTTTTTGAAACAACATTAACGTTTTCTTCAACTTCTTCCATGGCTGCATTGTTGATATTAACACAAGAATTCTCCAATTTTTCTTTGGCTGTGACAGCTTTAAAATTCTTTTTCACCGGATTATTTCTTCTTTTGTTCTTGTATTTCACATGTAATCAAGGCCCATATGGATGATTTTCAGTTTGCAAAGAACTTAAAGGGACAATCTCAACAAGAGGATTTTGATTAAGATTTTAATTTCGACAAACATAATCAATATGTCCAATCTTCCCACATTTGTAACAAATTGATGATAAATTTTCATATTCAAACTTTTGAAAAAACATTTACCATTAAGTCCTTCCGCCGAAATACCATGGGGAAGTTTAGAATTCAAATTTACCCTAATGCAAGCTCTTGCAAATTCAGTGGGAAGATCATAATCAATCATATTGTACTTCTTAAGAAGAATGTAGGAAACAAGATGTCCTAAAGCCACATTTTTCTTCCTCATATGGTGTGCAAGTCCAATTTCAGAAAGGTTGTACAGGTTGTCCATAATGAGTTGGGCTTCATCAATAGGTTTTTTAGTCATAATCAAATAGGTGATTATGAATAAAAGTGGAGTTATATTTACATAATCAAAGTTCTTAAAATATGTTGGACGATCTAGCCATTTTGATTCAAAGTATAAACTCAAGGAAAATGACTAACTTGAAAAACACCTCTAAGAACTTTATTAATTTCAGACCAGTCAAAGTTAGCTCTAGAGGTCAAAGTGTGGGCTCGAATCCCCTGAGATCTCAGACAAAGAAAGTTGCCAAAATCTTAATTGGTTATTTCTACATGTTGTTTCTGCACATAAGAAGTTATCCTAGAGTGGTCCTCATTAACTCTCATATTGGCTAGGAAGTATTGAAAAGTATCTTTATGATACATAAATGAAAGTGAGAATTATTGAAAGTTGAGTTGAGACAAACAAAGGCATGACAGAAAAGTAAAGATGACCCCAAATGAGATGTTTATATTGGGTGATCTTGGTAGAAATATAGCTAAAATATGCATCCACATTCTTCTTAGATAAGAAGTTGTCATCTCCACCACTTCTAGAAGAATAATCCTTAGAACCACAAGGAAATTTGCTAGAACTAGCCATTTCTAAGATAAGGGCTCTAGAGGTTTTTTAAATGGATATGATAGTGAATGAAAATAATTTCAAAGACCCTTCTATTTAAAGAAAAATAAACAATTATACCATACAAAATTTGGATCATACGTATGATTATAAAATCGTATGGGGCAAGAATATTTTTGTACGTATGAACGGAAAAAGCCAAAAATGAAACGGCTTTTCAAAAAATGTCATTTCGAAGGCATCCTTTCGTACAGGATTTTTGACCACACGATCATAGATGAATAAGTGTTCATCTAGGATTATCAGAATATTAAAGATCATTTTAAAGGTCATTAGTTTCATTTCCCATAAAAATTGACATCTGGATCGTACATATAAAAATAATTTCGTATGTACGATCAACAATAAATAACTGATAATTTTTTAAAAAATTTTCCCACGCGTGTAGATGAAATTATACAAATCATACAGTATGATAACAACATCGTACAGTATGAAACCTATAAAAAAACTAAATTTCACATGCACAACTCTAAAAACTATTATGTATATGCTACAAAATTTGTATAGGTCGAAAAAATATTCATATAATATAAATAGAACACATAGAAAGCAATACATGATAATTAGAAAATCTTCTCAAAATCAATCATTTCATATCATGCCGCCAATATAAAAACAAAATAAAATGAAAAATACAAAACATAATACACATAAGAAAACAAAACGAACAAACTAAGTATACACATATATACAACACATCAAGTTTGTTGAATTTTCAATTTAAGCATTAAGATCAATACACCTAACTTGGTTCTTAAGGTGCTAAAAGTGTCAAATGCTAGTGGTTTTGTAAATATATCTACTAGTTGATTTTCTTTAGTAACATGTTTCAATTCAATCTCTCCCTTAGCTACATATTCTCTAATGAAGTGATAACTTATGTCTATATAATTGGTTCTAGAATGTTGACTAGGATTCTCTGAAATGCAAATAGCACTAGTATTATCACAAAAAATGGAATTGTGCCAATTGAAAATCCTAAATCAATCAACTGTTATTTCAACCAAAGAACTTATGACACATAACTTCCTAAGATAATATACTCTACTTCAACAGTAGATAGGGCTACTAAATTCTATTTTCTACTAGACCAAGAAACTAAAGAGTTTCATATTAATTGACAAGTTCCATATATACTTTTCTAATCAACCCTACAACCTGCAAACTTTGAATTAGAATATAGAATAATTTCAAATGAAGAGCTGTGCTTAGGATACCAAATCCCTAAATTTTAAGTCCCAAAAGGTATCTCAGAATTATTTTTACTGCTATCAAATATGATTCTTTTTTATCAGATTGAAATCTAGCACATAAATAAACACTGAATATTATATCTAGTATACTATTAATCAAGTAAAGAAATGATCTAATAATCCCTTTAAAATTCTTTTGATCACAGATTTTCCCTTATGGTCCTTATCCAACTGCACTGAGGAACTTATTGGTATAGTTATAGGTTTTGCATTATCCATTTTATATTTCTTGAGGATTTCCTTAATATATTTTGACTGATTAAGAAAATTTCCTTCCTCATTTGGCTTAATACTAAAACTAAAAAAATAACTCATATCTCCGATTAAACTCATCTCATATTCACTATGCATTGCTTTTGAAAAATTATCACAAAGATTTTTATTTGTAGATCTAAAAATGATGTCATCAATATATATTTGAATAATGAGTACATCATTTCCTAATTTCTTCAAAATGAGAGTTGTGTCCACACTTCCTTTCACAAAATATCTCTCTAATAAAAAAGTGTATAACCTCTCATACCAAGCCCTAGGTGCATGTTTCAGTCTATCTAATATCTTTTTCAATTTAAATATATGACTAAGGAATTTAGAATTTTCAAAATTTGGAGGTTACTTAATATAAACATCCTCTTATATCACCCCATTCAAAAAGGCACTTTTGACGTCCATTTGAAAAAATTTAAAACCTTTAAAATAGAAAAATGCTAATAAAACCCTAATTGCTTCAAGTCTTTCTATAGGGGCAAAAGTGTCTTCAAAATCAATCCCGTCTCTTTGATTATACCCCTTTGCTATCAATATAGTCTTATTTTTAATCACAACTACTGAATCAAACATTTTATTTTTAAACACCCACTTAGTTCCAACAACACTTTAATCTATAGGCCTGTAAGTTAATTCCCAAATATCATTTCTCACAAATTAATTCAATACATGGAACTACAAAAAAATAACTTTTAAGGACATATATATTAAGGAACTTTTATTTAAGTTCCTTAAGAAGTAATTATTAGGGCATAAACTTTTTATTTGCATTAATTAACATAGGATTTAGTGTGGAGGAATGACATCGTGTGATAAGTTATGGTGTCTGCCTCTTCTTATTCTTTCATCGATCTTTCTCTTATTCAATTGTTAGTGCCTCTTTCTTAATCCCTAAGCACTATGCGTGTTCTCTTCATTTTCCATTACTAATTCTTGTTGATCGTTGTCGTGACATCACAATCGCAAAATTGTTCGCTACCGCAACATCACAATTGCCACCACCGCATCAGGTAATATACTTTACTCACCGGCATCAATCCTTCAAATGTCGATTGGGAAATGTCAATGAATAAAAAACAATTTGTTCTTTCCTCTTTTGATTTCTAAGGTTCTTTAGGTTCTTTGTTGTACATTGTTATTACTTGTTTATCGTTGCGCTATAACGACAATCGCCTCATCTGCATTAGGTAAAATGCTTTCAATTCTAGCATTAATCCTTCATTATCCAATGGAGACTATCTACCATTCAAAAATACTATCTTCTTTACTCTTTTAAATTTTTAGGGTTCTTTACATTCTTGTAATTTCTAAACAATCGATGAAAGGCCAACTCTGAAAGAGGTAAATTTTCTGTTGATCTTGAAGTTTATTTGGAGGATGGTTCAATTTTAATTCTTTTCATTTTCATGTTCAATTGGTTTCTTCCTACTAATTAAGAGTTTATAGTGCTTTATTTTACTTGATTATAGTTTAAATGACAACATTGCATAACTCTTTTTTCTGACATTTTGATATCAATTAGTCTATGTATTTAAAATATATTCATGAAAAAATGTGAATTTCTTCCTTGATTTTCTATGCTTAGTGTTGATATTGTGTCGTGGCTATTTGTTTGGGAATGATGAATAAAAATACTCTTAAAATTGAAAAAAAAATTGGGGGCGCTGCCCAAAAAAACCCCCGTAAGGGCTTTGCCCCTTGACCCCACGACCTGATCGGGCAGGTCGAACCCTACCAGGGGATGCTGGTCCCTTGGACCCCCCACCATATAATAGTTTAAAAGACCAATTTTGATAATTTGCACTTAACTAAAACTTGATCTATAATTATATCGTCTTTATTTTGTACTCATACACATAATGTAAGAAAGACTATCTTACATCCCTTTTTAATTATGGTGAAAGATGTGTCGAGTACATTCTAACAATGTCCATTTTTTTCAGTTGTGCTTGGAGCCCAAACATCATTAAAAATTTGCATAGGACCACCCCTGCCTCTGATCACATAAATAATATTTTCCACTTTTGTAGAAGTATGACCAACACGAGGTGATGGATATCCAATAGCATAAATTTACTTCAACTGTCCTGATTTTATATCAAGCAACAAAGTATAATTTCTTCATGCATGATGACCAACACCACAAAAACTACCAAAGATAAGAACTTCTTTAACTCTATTAATCATTAAGGGACTTTCCGAATGACCCCATAGAAAAAACCTCTAAATAGGTTCCCCCGTATCAGTCAATGCATCAACAAAAAGAAGCAACTTGTGCATTCCAGGCATCTTTGTTTATTAGTTCCCTATAAAAAAGGAAATAATTGTTGCCAAATCAGCCAAAAATAGCATGCTAAAAATTTTATTACTATAACTAATTGATATAGCTTCCTAACATTTCAACAAAAGATCATACAATCCAACAAGTTAATTTTATGTGCTTCCAAGAATAATATCCATAATTATATGATGACATAATACCTTTAACTAATTATGATTTAACTTCAAGTTGAACTGCCGACATCAAATGTCAACTTCTAATGATCTTCATGAAGTAACACTCACAACACCACCATATGCATCTAAATTAACTACAACTTTAAAAAAACCACATACCAGCGCACCTCTCACTAGTTCATGTCCACATTTAGCAAACCCTCTCATAGTTTTCTATTTCTTTTCCTTTAATTCATTGCAGGCCCTTCTAATTCCTCAAAATCATATTTCTACCTCAATAATTCTCTTCCTTCACTTTCCTATGATATTGCTTAAAGTTATCACTGTTTAACTAACAAGATTGTTCATACCTTACATGTTTTCAAATCAAAACATGGTAAATTATTGAATTTAAATATATTACGAACTACTCTAGCCATATACTTGTGATATAGCTCATTTTTATTCACAAACACTTATTTGGTGTTTTCTAATATAGGAGCATTTTCAGCCATTGAAAAGAAATTTCTGAGCTGCTAAATACAAGCAATAAAGCACAAAGAAATGCAAAATCCTCTATAACTTGATAAGTAATTAAAGCACTTCTTCATGATATTCAGTCAAATAGATAAATAAAAGAAGAATAATACTCCTTCAAAGACAGGCATATGATTGACCCTGTTTAAATCCAAAAGGAAAAGAAAATCAGTAAAAAGAAAATTAGTAAAAAAAAAAAAGCTTATAAGGGGCAGAACATGGCATTCCGATCCAACTTTTCACGCCAACCATACAAAAGTTTATAACCTGATAAAATTAAATAAGAAGAGCAAATTACTAATATATGTAAATCATTAAATACAAATTTCATAAAAAGAAATCTTTGCATTTCAATCAATAATATTTTTCTTTTCTTTAATTGTTAAGTAAAACACAAGACATAACAAAATTTTGATGGAGAATTCATTCTAGATCAAAAGTAAAATAATAGAGATTTTGACTGAACATTAATTTTGATTTGTTCTAGTTGATTTGAAAGGGGGTTTTTTTATGTAAGTTAGCATGGTCGCATGGCTTTCTATTTCAGTTTTATCTGAGGTTATAGCATAATTAAGATGATTTGGTTATCCTTAAACCTATTTTAAATGTCATATAAAATTTATTAATTTGTAGTTGAAAAAGACTTAATTGGTATATGTTTTTAAATAATAATATTTCCTTCTAGTTCATGATCATTTTATGTTAAATAAAAGTTATTGACCTCATTTTTCACAAGCTGACCCAATGGACCCTTGGGTGTATTTTCATTCCTCCGATCAAGTGGATATTATCCCAATCAGACTCGATCAACCTGATTGAATCACGTCGAGCCTAATTTGAATCATATGGAGTTGAATCGAGTCAAATTAGACCTAATTAGGTCAAATCAAGCTTGATCGATTCATACCAGCCTTGTTAAACCCAATTTGAATCAAATCAATGTCAATTTGGGTTCAATCATGGTTTTAAATTAGGCAATAAGAGGCGTGCCTCAACTAAATTTTGTTTTCTTAAGCCTCAAAGCCTTTTCGATGAATAAATAAATTTTCCATCATATAATTTACTCATCTACAATATTACTATCAATGTTATCAAATAAGATTTAATTTATTTTTTGAAGAGTTTTTTTACTCCTTACTTAATCACTTGTTTATTTAAAATACAAATCAAAGAATTTTTTCATGGTTTCTAATATTAATTTCTCCTTTGTTATATGAAGGTTCTAACATGGAAATGAATTGAAGTTGGATGTATTGTTCAAGGACTTATATGATTTTTAAAGGAGTTAAAAACATTTTAAATTTTGCATTTAGTTATGGAAGTTCAAGTGGAATGATATTATGCTCATGTAGAGATTGTGGAAATGGAATTTGTAGGATAAGAGATGATGTAGAAGCTCATTTGCTTTGGAGAGGATTCAAACCTGGATATTCCAATTGGACTGCTCATGGAGAAACTTCATTTAGAAATGACATTGGATCACATTCCCACAATGTTGACGATGTTAATGATGACATGGAAGGATATTAAATGATGCATTTTGGGTTTGAAAGTAATACTGCAGATGAACATTAAGAAATTAATAAACCAAATGCGGATGATACAAAATTTTATAAGTTGATAAGTGACTCAAAACAAGAATTATTTCCCGGATGTAAAAAGTTCTCAAAAGTTGATTTTCTTGTTACGCCGCTTCAACTTAAATGCCTTGGTAATTGGACACAAAAATCATTTACTATTTTGCTTGACTTTTTAAGGGAAGCAATTGAAGATATTTGTCTACCAAAGTCTTATTATGAGAAAAAGAAGATAATTCAGGATTTGGGCTTAAGTTATAAACAATATGATGCATGTCGCAATGATTACATTTTATAATGGGGTTCTAATGAATTTAAGAATGAATGTGATATTTGTAATGAGTCAAGATGGGTTGCAGAAGATAGCACTTCAAAAGATATATCAAGCAAAAAAAAAAAAAAGGTTACAGTAAAAGTCATGTGGCACTTCCCATTAACATCAAGAATGTAGAGAATTTTCATGTCATCTATGACTGCATCATATATGATATGGCATAAAGAAGATCACATAAAAGATGGTTGCAAGAGGCATCTTGCTGACACTCCAGCTTGGAAGCACTTAGACTACAATATATAAATTTTGTTGCAGATCCTAAAAATCTACGATTGGGTTTAGCATCAGATGGATTTAATCCATTTGGGACAATGAGTTTAACTCGTAGTACTTGGTCTTTTGTATTTATGACATATAATTTTCCACCTAACTTATGTATGAAACCACAATATATGATGCTTTCTTTGCTTATTTCTAGGCCAACTCAACATGTAAATGATATTATGTTTATTTACAATCACTTGTGGCTGAGTTAAAAGAGTTATGGGAAATTGGTGTGCAACTTATGATGCATGTTCTAAAGGAGAATTTCAAATGTGAGTTACATTATTATGGACTATAAAAGATTTTCCATGTTATGCTAATTTATCAGGTTATAGTATAAAAGGGAAGATTGCATGCCCTATTTTTCAGGGGAGTACATGTTCTGATTGGTTACATTTCAGTCATAAAAGATGTTATATGGGACATTGGAGGTTCTTAGATCATGATCATCCTGATAGAAAAGATAGTCCATCTTTTAATGGTTATGAAGAACATGGGGAAATACCCCCACCGATTAGTGGATCCAAAATTATTGATATGTTAAGAAGTATAAATGTGAAGTTGTGAAAGAAAACACCTGCTAATCCTAATTTTCCTTATAATTGGAAGAAATTTAGTACATTTTTCAAGTTGTCATATTGGGAAAGAAATCTTTTATGTCATAACTTAGATGTTATGCATATTGAAAAGAATATATGTGATAGGCTTTTGGGTATGTTGTTAGATCTTGATGGAAAGACAAAAGACCATTTGAGTGCACTCAAAGACATGGAGAAAATGGGAATACGCCCTACAGTGTACCCTACTTGTACTTCATCTGGACATACTTATTTACCTGTTGCATGCTTTACTATGAACAAAAAAGAAAAAGAATTTTTCTATAAAGTTTTAAAAAATATTAAAGTGCCAGATGGATATGCACTATTATTTCAAGACAAGAGCAACTGAAACCACTGAAAATATTTGGATTAAAGAGCTATGATAATCACATAATAATGCAACAATTTCTTCCATTATGCTTAAGATGAGTCCAGCCTAAGTCAGTTTGGTCTCCACTAATTCGATTGAGTCATTATTCTCAAGGCTTATGCTCTAAAGTTCTTCTCCCAATTGAGCTTCTTAGATTTGAAAAGAAATTGCAATTACACTTTACCAGCTTGAAAAGATATTTTCTCCTACTTTTTTTTATATCATGGTGCATTTGACAAATCACTTGGCCACCGAGGCAAGGATTGGAGGTCATGTATATTATTGTTGGATGTATCCTATTGAGATGTTAGTAATTATTTCATGTATTATTATTTCTTTTATCAAATCTAACTTTAATAAAAAATTTATATCATATATCAATTAATTTTTTTTATTTTTGGGAAAGTTAAAGTCATATGTTAAAAATAGAGTCATCTATAGGGATCAATTACATAAGACTATATTGTGGAGGAATGTTTAACATATTGCTTTTTATATTTTGCTGAGCATGTGGAAACAAGGCATAATCAACTTGGAAGAAATGAGTTGGATGAGAATGTTTTGAATGTAGGACTTAAAATCTTTGAAACAAATGGTCGGGCACTTAGAAAAAGAGAGGTTAAGATCTTCAACGATGAGACACTCATAAAAACACATTGATATGTCCTTTTCAATCGTGAAGAAATAGATACATATGTTAGGTAAGAAAAAGATGAAGAATAAATATTTTCATTTTTTACATATATACTATTATTTTATTTTTATAAATTTTATGATTATATACAGTGAACATTACACTAAAGTTAAACAAACGAGAAGACAAAAAAGGTCTTGATATGGAGAGTATGAAGCTAAAAGAGTGCACAATGAAGATTTCATTTTTTAGTTTTCTAATAAGGTTAGTGTTATAATGCTAATGTACTTTACATTAGAATTTTTATTAATGACATATATTTTGTTTTAATAGATTGCTTCAATTGATCCATTGAAGGATTATACTGTTCTACTGATTGGAGGCACATAGCTAGAGGTCCGTCCAATGTTGTCACTCTATACAAGAAATACCATATAAATGGTTTTAGATTTAATGTTGTAGATTTGATGAAAAAAAGAAAAACTGAAACTTGTGGAGTTATGATCAAAGCTCTAACTGCAAGCTTTGCTAGTATCAAAGATAAGAACCCAATTTCAAGTAACTTGACATACTATGGGATCTTAAAAAATATAATTGAATTGGACTACGTAGCAGAGCGAAGTGTTATTTATTTGAATATGAATGGGTTTCTAAAGGAAAGAGAATAAATGAGGATGAAGATGGCTTTATCTTGACTAATTTCAATAAAATTAAACGACATCAAGAACCATTTGTGCTTGCTTCTCAAGTTCAACATGTTTTTTATGTGGAAGATCCTATTGATCCTACATGTTATATTGTTGTTACAACATCACCAAGAAATAATATTAATAACATTCACATAGACACAGATGTTGATGACTACTTGCAAAGTGAGACTTCTACTCAACAATATTTTATTCATGATGAAGTTCAGTGGACAAGAGATGAGTTGATGGCATTTTACTAGAGTAATTGATTTATGTACTGTTTATTTTCCAATGTTAAATCTTTTTTTATACTTATATCATTAGATCCTTATATCAATCTTATTACTATATAATATTTTGTGATTTTACGTGTTTCTTATGTGTGTTTATGTAAAGGTAACATTTAGTTTTAATGTACTGAACCTTATAATTTTTTTTAAATATTTTGTACTTTATTTTTTTCATAGATTATGTGTGCAATATGGGTAATAAATTGCATTGTTTATCTTGTATTAAACTCTACTCACATATATATTTTATAATGACTTTTAAGAAATATCACCACTCACAAGAACACATGTTAGAAATACAGGATGCAAAGATCAAATTGAATTGAAATAGATGTTCCAACAAATACCATTGAAAATTACGTTGCAGGTTTGCCTCTTATTTAAGATATTATCACAACTTTCTATACTTATTTTACATTTTCATTTATCTTACTCACAAGATTTTAATTTTAAAATATTTTTCATATTAGGTAGAAGCAATGAGGTGCAAAAATGAAAAAGAGGTCCAACTTAAAAGTGTAATATTTGGGGATATCATGCTACCCAATATGGTGGAGAATGACTTGCTGTTAATTTTTTAAAAAAATGGTAAACCTATTGGACAAAATAAATCATTATTTGTCGAGTTTTTTAGGAATTATTATTATGAGTGGGAAACATGCACCTATTGATATCAAAAGTTGGGAAGAAATGTCCAAGTCTTTAAAGAAAAATATGTTAGAAGTTGTACAGGTATTTATCTTTATAATATGTGTACTTATTTTATTTGATTTTAGTTGCATACATAAAATAGCAAAATTCTTTAGATATAATAATAAATATTTTTTTAAAGAGAATTTTGAGATTCCACGTGGTATTGATGTATAGGTTCTTCAATCAATTGGAAAGAAATGGAGGAATTGGAAAGGAAATGTTAAATCTCGATATTATAATCCAGATATGCCTACAAAATTATAACTATATAATGTGCCAAAAAGGATACTCAAAGATCAATTGAAAAATCTTCTATTCTATTAGAGTTCAAAAGAATCAAAGGTATATTATCTTAACATTTAAAATTTAAAGTAATATTCATGTTATAATTTTTTTTTTTAATTCATATTTGTGTTTAGTGTATAAGTGAATGAAATAAAAAGAATATGTCAAAAAAGAGTTTGATGTACATAACTGGAAAAAGGAGTTTCGATCAAGTACAGGAAGATCGGGTAAAAGTTTCATGTATATACATATTTGTGTCAGTATGTGTTCTACATAAATTTTGAAGTCAATTATTATTTTAATTTAATTAATTTTTATATTATTTATTTTTTAGGAGAAAAAGCATAGGTCACTCACCAACAAGAGTTGAAATGTTTGAAAGGTGTTACACAAAAGAAGGAATTGCTAATTATATTTAGGCTTGTGAAGCTTTGGTAAGTACTTATAATAAACTACTTCATAAATTAATTATAAAGTATACAAAAATTTATGTGAAAAAGTTAATATTCTTTATATTTAGGAAAAAATGAAGGAAATAAGAAGTCAAACATCTCAAACAGAAGATTTTGGAAGAGATGATAGTTGCTCAAAGGTTATTGGAAATGACAAGGATGAAAGAGTTTGCATTTATGAATTTGGTGTAACTCGTTATGTTGCATGGGGAGAAATTCCAAATCAACGTAGTGCTTATGGATTAATAGAAGGTTACAAGGAAGCTTTCAAAAAAATGGAAAAATAAGTTCAAGAATCGGGTGAGGTAATTGCTAAAATGAAGTTGGATATACAAAGTACTCAACAGGCTACTAATACCGCCCCAGTAAGAGATACTCAATATTCTCATAATGGTGATGTACACTCTTTCAATAACAGTACTCTTATTCAAGTAAGTAAATTATTTACTAATAAATTTTTATAGCCATATTTTTATCTTTTATATGCTATTACAAATTTTTATTAGAACTCATAAACTTCATATATATATATATATATGTTGGAACTAAAATTACAGTCAAAGGTATTCTTGATTATACTAAAATTGTGGAAATTGGATATATTCAAAGTATGGATCCTACACATAGGGTTAGTAACTATCCATTAGGTCCAAATTGGTGTTTAGTTCATATAAATATTCCTGTGAATTTGGAAGAACACTTGATTAGACCGTATAGTACTTTAACAATAATTAGACATGCAATTGGAACTTATGTTGCATGGCCTCAAGCTTTAGTAAGTATATTTTTTATTTTAAAAATTTAATTAAATAATGAAATTACTTATATTTGTGTAATTAATTTAATTCAGGTTGTTCGTGAAGAAGATTGATATTCAACAAGAGTTTTTTTTTTAAGAGTCTACTTAGATTTGAACAGTCTTACACATACTATAATTTTTTTTATATGTTGAAAGAGTTTGGTTATATGGTTACTCTTTCATCATTACCTTTCTTCTTTTGAGTATTCTTATATAGTATTACAACATGAAACGAGAACCTTTATTACAAGATGTTGGAAAAAATTTAATTCAGGTTGTTTGTAATGGTTATTTTTTATGTTATTGGCTTTCTACTTTTTTTTTTTTTTTTGAAAGAAATGCAATCAGCATTAGATCAATAAAACCAAACAAAGCCTAGATACAAGCTATATGAGAGTTGAACTCCAAAACACTTTCCTTCTTTACAAGTTTAACAAAGGAAGAAGGAAGAGAGCTCTCACAAAAAAGGTCCCAAATAAAATCATAAGAAAAGGATAGGTTAGCACAAAAATCAGCTATCCTATTACAATTTCTACCAATGCATTGAAAAATTACATTATTCTCATACCTCAAACCAAAGAAGTCTTCATCTCCAATGTCTCCAAGCAGCTTCTTCTCTTTGTTGTACATGTTGTGAAGAAATTGAATGACATTCTTATTGTCCCCCTCTATAATAACGCCTTTGGCATTATCAATACAATTATGCAATATATCTTTTAAATAGTTAAAGGAATAAAGTTCCAGTTGTGCTATATCCCAATGCATCCCATAAAAACCAAATGCACGAACAAATCTGCTTTTGTGATCTCTAACAATTCCTCCAATGCCCGCTCCATAGTTACTCCTCAATGCAGCATCAATGTTGATCTTGTACCACTCGGGTGGTGGAGGATGCCAGAAATCAGTAGACAATCCAGTGGATTGAATAGCATCCCAATTTTTCGAGAGTACTTTCTGCCGTTTATCCAATGTAACCAGGCTAATCACATTAGTAGCTATAACAGACTCACAGTCTTCCTTCTTACCATGTTTGGTTTTATTTCTATCATTCCAGGAAATCCATAACAGGGAAAAATAAAGCTTCACCATCATCGGATTTTTCTCAGATAATACTTTTAGCTCACTCATACACTACTAGACAGAATTAAAAACCGGAATATGAAAACCCCATTCCCTTGGAATACAAATAACTTTTAACATCTTTGGACAATTAGTAGTTACATGGTCCAAATTCTCCACCTCTCCACATCCTTTTTGACACAAACTTCACTTTGACAATTTCCTTCTCATCAGAAATTCTACAGTTGGAATAGCATTCTTGCATAATCTCCAAATGAATAATTCCACCCGAGCATATAAATTCATCTTGTGTATCCATAAGTAAAGATTCTCACCAGCATACAACTTCACCGTATCTTCTTTAATCAAAGCAGAAAATGTTTTTCCAGAGAATTTATATTTCAGATCCAAGAAATCATCCTCTTCATCTTGGTGAATATGGATGTTACTAATAACATCTACCAGGCCTTTCCCAAAAAAAAGAAGCAACTTCTCTATATTCCATCTGCCATTTAGAATAAAATAGTCAAGAGTGGTGTTAACATCTTAAAAGTTAGCAACATAGGTAGGCCATTTGAGTAAGCTTTTGTCTAGAATCCAAACATCCTCCAAGACATTTATAAGAGTTCCACTCACCACATTCCATCTGATAACATTTCTCATAGTGTTCCAGCCACTAGAGATAATCTTCCATGCCGAAGATCCTCCTTTAAGAACATCGTTTTTCCACCAGTCTTCACCGTATTTGGCCAAAAGATTTCTATTTAAGAAAGAATTTGGACTAATTACCAGATTCCATGAAAATTTAGCTCTCATTGTTTCAACTTTGGAAATTGCTGAATGGAGTCCCCAACCACCTGATGCTCTTGGTTTGCATAGATCTTTCCAAGCCACGTAATGCAATCCATGCTTACCATCTTGATTATTCCAAAACAAATTCATGCAATATTTCTCAAATTCCTTTAGCACACTTAAAGGAATAAGGGAATGGGTTATTAAAAACAAGGGAAGATTACAGAAAACTGATTTTGCTAGCACCAGTTTCCCAACCAGAGAAATATATCTATTTCCCCATGAATTTAAAATCTTCAAAGATTTGTCCAATAAGAATTGAAAATCTGCTTTCTTCAATCTCCTTAAAGCCAACTTTGCTCCCAAATATTCTAGTTCTTCTACCACTTTAATCTCCATGATTCTTGCAATTTCCTTCATTCTTCTTCTCTCAACATTTTTACTAATAATCATAGCAGATTTTTTAAGATTCAATCTTTGTCCGGTCCAACAACAATAATTACTTAATATGATCTTCATCTTCTTTA
Source organism: Dendrobium catenatum (assembly GCF_001605985.2). Classification (NCBI taxonomy): domain Eukaryota; kingdom Viridiplantae; phylum Streptophyta; class Magnoliopsida; order Asparagales; family Orchidaceae; genus Dendrobium; species Dendrobium catenatum. The sequence continues at coordinate 369,441 of NW_021320077.1, forward strand.
TGCTCTAAATCTTAGCACCAAAAATTAAATGGACATCATCTGCATAAAGCAAATGAGAGATCTTTTGACATCTAGAAGCAACCTTGATGCCTAAGTCCTTCCCCTCCTTAGAAAGTACATTGGATAGCAATTGGGAACATATAATAAAAAAGAAAAGGGGATAATGGACATTCCTGACGGAAACCACCCCTCCCCAAAATCCACTTGGATAAACTTCCATTAATAATAATAGAAAATTTTGGCTCCATAATGCATTCCATTATCAGCTTCATGTACTTCACGGGAAAGCCCAATCTTCTCATCATCTCATAAAGAGTAGTCCAACACATGCTTTCCTGAGCCAACAGTAAATGATCTGAAATACTTCTCCCCTTTAAAAAAGCAACCTACTCTTCCGAAATAACTTTTGGGATTACCATCAAAAGTCTATTCAACAAAACCTTATCCACAATTTTATATATAGAATTGCACAAGCTAATATGATGGAAACCATCAGGAGATAATGGATTAGTAATTTTTGGAATCAACACAATAAGTGTTTCTTTCCATTCACTATACATTTTTCCTGAATCAAAGAACTCTTTAACAGTTTTACATACATCATTACCTATAATGCTCCAGTAATTTTTAAGAAAGGAATACGTTATACCATCATGACCCGGGGATTTTTTGTTGCCAAGCCCTTTGATAACTTCCAGAATCTCCATATCTGAGATTTGAACCTCCAAACTTCTTCTATTTGCATCATCCAGAACAAATAACAGAATAGGCCAATTATCAGTACAGCTACTCCTTTTCTTCCACTTATTTTGAAAAAATTTGAAGAAAACCATATGCAGCTCTTCAGGATCTTCAGTGAGTATTCCATCAGCATTTTTAATTTGAGAATTACTTTTTCCATTTCTTCTAGTATTTGCAAAAGAATGGAAAAATTTAGAATTAATGTCTCCTTCTTCTATCTACTTAGCCTTTGCTCTTTGTCTCCACCACGTATTCATACGTGAAAGAACTGAATTAAGTTCCTTAACTTTAGATCTCAGCATCCAAAGCTTATCATCAGTAAGCCACTCCACCGAAGCATCTTCTTCTTGAATCTGAGAAATTTCTTCTTTCAATTTCTCCTTCTCCAAAGAAAAGTCCCTAATTTTTTCCTTGCTCCAATAATACAATTCCTTCAATTCTTTCTTACACTTCTTATTAAGAATTTCCATATCACTTCCTTGGAAAACCTTTCTCCATACTCTAGAAATAATAATAGATGAAGCTTTATAAGAATCCAAACATCTTTAAATTTAAGCATCCCATTCCTTTTTTAAGAATTATCAAAAATCTTCAAGACTATAGGACAGTGATCAGAAGCTACTCTAGCAAGGTGTCTTACCATAGCTACTTGAACAATATTGATGGCTATGGAGTTAAGTAAACACCTGTTCAACCTCTCAAGTATACGATGTCCTCCTGATTTGTTGTCACACCAAGTGAATCTTGGACCAATAAATCCCACATCATGTAAGTCATTTACATTTAAGAAATCAGCCATCTCTTTGGGACCTTGAGAGAAAACAAATTTTCTTCCACCTCTCTTGTCTTCTTGAGATAAAATGCAATTGAAGTCTCCCCCAAAAATGAAAGGAACCTTTCTATTGGAAACCTCATGTAAGCTCCCCCATAACTCTCTCCTCTTTACCACCTCTTTATTTCCATATATAGTTGCAATCATCAACACCCCTTTATTGAAGTCATTGAGGTCACCAATAATACACTGATCTGCTTCCTTTAAAACTGAGAAAGAAGCTAGGTCCGACATCTACAACACCATAATACCTCTTGATAAGCCATCAGATGGAAGAAGATAAAATTCCCAATCTTCTCCCATAATTTTCTCAAAGGAAACTTTGTTAAAAGCATTGATCTTAGTTTCCACTAACCCCACAAACAAAATTCCATGATCTTTAATCACCTCCTTGAGATATAGAGAGGCCTCTTTTTTCTTGGCCCCTCTACAATTCCAAAAAGCAATTGAATTCATTAATGCAATCTAGGGGATGCCGCCCCTTCCCTCCTTTTGCTTGCTCCACCATCAAAATTCCTTCCTCTCAGAATGTTTTTAATAGGACCAAGAGATTTCAGCTCTTTAGCCAATTTCATCTTATTGAACTCACCCTAAGCACTTCTATCTTTTCCCATAATACTACCAGAATTATTACTGTCAACATCTTCAGATTTGTACAACCTCACATCATTACCTTCAAGGATTCCGTCATTTATATTCGTACATTTATCCACATTTATCAACTCTTCATTCAGCATATTCTAATTAACAGAATTCATAACATCAAATTTATTAACAGAATTTGATATATTAGGTATAACAGATTCATAGATCATACCCAAAAAATCTTCAGAAATTTCCTCGCAGTTGAAAAAGAACCTTCTCTTAACACAGCATCAGCTCCAATCTCTGTATCCTTGTGCCGATAAACTTCCAAAACCAATTCACCTTCTTCTAACTATTCTTCACCTCCCAAATCAGCTAGCTTTAAGAGGGAAGAGTTTTTCCTGATATCAGATGGTAAAGGTCGATCCTCTTGAACTGCAGTTTGATTGACATTCTTCTTAACAAATTTTACTTTACTTGATTTCACCACATTATTTCTTCAAATAGGCATATTTCCTTTCTTGTGATTGACAAGAATCCAAGGACCATAGGACGGTTCATCAACCATTTCTTGTGAATTACTCCTTCCAGCAACTTCATTATTGTTACTATCAACCATCTTTACCTCTTTGGAAATGTTTCTAATTTTTTCACACTCCTCCTTCAAGTGCCCAATCAAACCACATTCAAAAAAAAGGTTAGCCACTTTCTCATATTCAACTTTTTGAAGGAATCTTCCAGAAATGCTATCCACCCAAACTCCCGATGGAAGAGGTTGATCAAGCTTTACCCGAACACATACTCTAGCAAATTCCGTCCTTCCCCATTGGAATAAATTCCCATCCATCATTAAAGGTTTACCAATTCTAGAAGCAATTCTTGATATATTAACTTCATCCTAATATTGCAAGGGCAAGTTAGGCATTCTAACCCATATAGGAGAGGTTAGACCCTTCATGGATAAAGCAGAAAAATTTGTAGACCATCTCTCCATCCCGACAATGTGTCCATTAATAAACCATGGACCTCCTAAAAGAACTGCTTCCACCATTTCTTCTATTTTAAAAGAACATAAGTGAAAGTTTGTTTGGGATGTTAAGCCCTATAGAACTGGCCCAAGACTAACCAAGAGGGGGAGTGAATTGGTATTTTAAAAAATTTAAGCAAAGCTCAACAAATTTCACAAACCAAAACACCACAAAACAAACAATGCGGAAATTTAAGTGCAGAAGCAGTAAAAATAAGAACACAAAGGTTTATAGTGGTTTGATCAACTAGACCTACGTCCACTCCCCGAAGGTGCCCTCTTAGTATTGCACTACAATCGTGACTCTTTTAGCCCCCACAGCTAGGCGGACAAGCCCTTACAAACACCTCTTTTTTCCACACCCAGCAAGGTAGAGAACCTTCCTTCTTTTGCTTCCTCCTGAAGTAGGCAGAGAACCTCGATCACTTGTTGAACCTTACCTCTCCCAATCCTTCCAAGGATAAGAGACTCTAGGGAAGAAGAAATGGAATAATGCTTGGATCAGCCCCTAGTGAATCCCTTCACAAGCTCCCCCTCACTAGATCCTCTCTCTCTCTCCCACTCTCTCTCTCTCCTTTAGGTTTTCTTAGGTCAAGACAGTAGCCAAGGATATTCAAAAATGTTGAATAAGAGCTCTTAAATAGAAGAGCTTCAAAGGAGCTCATTAATTGCAAGTTGCCGACTATATCATCCATGATGATATGTAAATCGTCCTCGTCGATCAGTACAAATCTCAGAAGATCGGCCAGAGCATCGCCCTGAATGCAAACTGGTTGATTGAAAATTGGCTTGATCGTCTTGGACGATCTCACGATCATCCCGACCGATTAGTTCAAATCAGAGGAAAATTGTCCTGAGTATCGGCCTGAATCCAAGCTGGCCGATATTTATCGTCCAGGAGTAACTAAGGGTTTTTGAATAGATCATACTGGCCGATCCTGCAATCGTCCAGGATGACTTATCAATCATCCTTAATTAATTCCTTGATTGTCTGATCAATTAAGGCATAATTGTGAATATCGTCTAGGCCGATCCAAGATCGTCCTGGCTGATTACCAAAAATACATAATACCTTAATTATTTATGGCGGAAATTTCTTTCTATTTTTATCCTATCATCCAGGCTGATTTGCTAATGACGGCTGCCTTAATTAAGAACCCCTGATTAGATTTTTTGTTTTAAGCACGATCATCCAGGATGATGTAAATATCATCCTGGCCGATATGAGTAAAAATAGAAATTTTAAGTTTCTCAAGTGTGTGTGTGTGTAGGGTTACTTTGCATCAGTCACACCAAAGATTACAGTTAACTCAAGAAGGGAAAAATAAAATTACAGACTGACTCAACCCTAATCTACCCATTCTTGTGCTGGCTCCGTTTTTCCGTCCGAACTTTGATTCCTAAAAAGTCAGTAGTAAAAAGCAGTCCAAGATAAGTAAGAGTGTTTGCCAATCATTAAAACATAGTTCATGGACCTGAATTTGAAACAATCTCCCCCTTTTTGTTGATGGCAAAACACTACGACAAATATTTTAAAAACAACAGTGTAACACACGGAATCAAAAGTGCAAGAAACATCCTAAAACTACTCCCCCTTTTGACATCTCAAAAAGGAGGGAATTAAGAACTAAAGCAAACCACAATACACCTTTTTTTTTTACCAAGGCATGAAGATGATGTAGTATTCCATGTGATTGATTTTAAAAACTTATGAGTTAATGAGTTAACAACATCAATAATCCAAAGAACGGTAGAATATCCGATCATGGTTACCCTTAGCTCAGAATTTCTCTTAGGGTAGAATCATCTTTTGAAATCATTGACATAACTCAAAAAATCAATTAGATATGAGAAAAAAGAATCCATTCATCACTTGGTTTAAGAAAAAATATCTTATAGAATAATGAACCAAAGTAAATTTGTCACAATCGCTAAACAATCGAAATCAAGTCTTCGATACATGAAAACTTCTAAGTTTTAAAATATTTGAAAAGAGAGAAT
>NW_021320077.1:378194-410332 GCF_001605985.2 Dendrobium catenatum
AGTGCAAGTGTGTGAGATGTGTCCTAGCATACCACATGAAAAACATCTAACTCCAGGAAAAGGATTTCTTAAATGGTTTGAATTATAATTCATCTTCCTTGATTTTGGCTTTTGATCAAGGGTGGGTGTCATCCTAGTTTTCTTACATGTATCTAATTCATTTTGAATCTTCAAATTTATGCTTTTTAAGACTTCATTCTCAATCCTCAATTTTTTCTCCATCTCTTTAAACTTCTTAAAATCAGAATCAAGTGAGGTGTTTGTGACTTAGTGACTCATGCTCTTCAATTAATTCATAATATTTTTTGTTTAACTCATCAAATTTATCAAGTAGAGCCATATGATTTGAATTAATTATAGAATGATCTTTAGTCATAATTGCATGCTCTTTTTGGAACTCCAAAAATTTTAATTTTAAGCTTGCATGAGTTTTCTTGAGTTTCCTATATGATGCATGAATTTTTTTAGAAACTTTAAGAAGTTGATCGTAGAAAAGTTCACATACCTCTTCTTGATCAAGATTATTGTCTGCTAACAAGAATAATTTTGTTGTCTCATCTTCTGGTTCTGTCTCTGATGAATCCGATGCAGAATTCGCCCAAAATGCTTTTTGAAGTCTCTTCTTATCCTTCCTAAACTTGGGTTTCTCCTCACCCTTTCCTTTGCTTGAGTGATCTTGAAGTATAGGAAAATCAGCTCTCACATGTTCGGGTTTCCTACATTCATAACAGATAACATCAGAAGATTCCTTTGAATATTTATTATCCTTACCATTTCTCTAATGATGCTTTTGCTTCTTCCTTAGAAAGCTTTTGAATTGCCTTGTGATTAAGGCAAAGTCATTGCTTTCAGACCCGAAAGATTCAAAATTTGATTTGTGTGCCTTCAGTGCAACTGTTTTCTCCTTCTTCTTCTCACCTACATCAAGATTTCTTTGATTCACTCCTTGCTCGTAAGCAATGAGTGAGCCAAGTAAGTTGTCAATTGAATAGGTGTTTAAATCCTTAGATTTAGTTATAGCATTGATTTTAGCATCAAATGATGAAGGCAAGCATCTAAAAATTTTGTTTACTTTTTCAAGGTTCAAAAGTTCTCTTCCTAAAGCACGCAATGAAGTAATAATCTGAGTAAACCTGGTATACATGTCAGAAAGAGATTCAGAAGGTTTCATACAAAAAAGTTCGTAGCCATGCAAGAGAATGTTCAAACGGGATTGTTTCACTTCATTGGTTCCTTCATAAGTAATGCATAACCTATCCCAAATTTCCTTACCAGTTGAGCAAGTGGAAACAGGCATGTAATCCTTAGATTTCAAAGCACAGAAAAAATAGTTCAAACATTTTGCATTCAATTGAGCTAAATCTCTTTCAATGAAAGTCCATTCAGTAAAAGCAACATCCACATGTGATAATCAAGAGATTGTAAAAATTTTTCCATACGGGTTTTCCAAAAATCAAAAGGTAGGTCATCAAAACAAGGGAGGTCATGTAATCGAATATCCTTCAGTAGTGTTACGATTCCCAAAGTTAGCCATGGATCAAATTCAAAAAGTTTTCAAACTCAGTTTTTATGAATCCCGCTCTGATACCACTTGAAAGTTTGTTAGGGATGTTAAGCCCTATAGAACTGGCCCAAGACTAACCAAGAAGGGGGGTGAATTGGTATTTTAAAAACTTTAAGCAAAGCTCAACAAATTTCACAAACCAAAACACCACAAAACAAACAATGCAAAAATTTAAGTGAGGAATCAGTAAAAATAAGAACACAAAGGTTTATAATGGCTCTGTCAACTCGACCTACATCCACTCCCCGGAGGCGCCCTCTGAGTATTGCACTACAATCGTGACTCTCCTTTAGCCCCCACAGCTAGGCGGAGAATCCCTTACAAACACCTCTTTTTGCCACACCTGCCAAGGCAGAAAACTTTCCTCCTTTTGCTTCCTCCTGAAGCAGGCAGAGAACCTCGATCACTTGCTGAACCTTACCTCTCCCAACCCTTCCAAGGATAAGAGACTCTAGGGAAGAAGAAGTGGAATAATGCTTGGAGCAACCACTTATGAATCCCTTCACAAGCTCCCCCTCACAAGATCCTCTCTCTCTCCCTCTCTCTCTCTCCTTTAGGTTTTCTCAGGTCAAGACAAGAGCCAAGGATATTCAAAAAAATTGAACAAGAGCTATTAAATAGAAAAGCTTCAAAGGAGCTCATTAATTGCAAGTTGCCAACTATATCGTCCAGGATGATATGTAAATCATCCTAGCCCATCAGTACAAATCTCAGAAGATCGGCCAGAGTATCGCCCTGAATGCAAACTGGATGATTGAAAATCGACTTGATCGTCTTGGATGATCTCATGATTGTCCTGGCTAATTATTTCAAATCAGAGGAAAATCATCCTGAGCATCGCTCTGAATCCAAGCTGGCTGATATTTATCATCCAGGAGTAACTAAGGATTTTTGAATAGATTGTCCTGGCCAATCCTGCGATCGTCCAGGATGATGTAATCGTATAAATCATGCTTATTTACTTCCTTTATTGTCTGATCAATTAAGGCATAATTGTGAATATCTTCCAGGCCGATCCAAGATCGTCCTGGCCGATTAACAAAAATACATAATACCTTAATTATTTATGGCGGCAATTTCTTTCTGTTTTGAGCCTATCATCCTGGCTACTACAAGTATCGTCCAGGCTGATTAGCTAATGACGGCTGCCTTAATTAAGAACCCCTGATTAGATTTTCTGTTTTAAGCCCAATCGTCCAGGACGATGTAAATATCATCCTGGCCGATATGAGTAAAATTAGAAATTCAAAGTCTCTCAAGTGTGTGTGTGTAGGGTTACTTTGCATCAGTCACACTAAAGATTACAATTGACTCAAGATGGAAAAAATAAAATTACATACTGAATCAACCCTAGTCTACCCATTCTTGAGCTAGCTCAATTTTTCCGTCCGAACTTTGGTTCCTGAAAAAGTCAGTAGTAAAAGGCAGTCCAAGACAAGTAAGAGTGTTTGCATATCAAAACATAGTTCATGGACCTGAATTTGCAATAATAAGAACCATCCTCTTCCTAAAGTTGTAAAATGAAATTGGCCCAAATGACTCCATTGCTTTCTTATTTCCCAAGCTACCAAATGAGAAGCAAGTTCTCTTCCAAACACCTTAATAACCACTGAATTCACAAATTTCTTTGAATTCGAAATCACTATTTCTTCATTCGTCCTTACTGCTTTAACATCATCAGATAACAACATTTCATCTTCTTTAAAATCAATTTTGACATACGACTTATTACTCCAAGGATTATTGTTTCCTATACTAGCAGTACTAATAGGCATTTGAACATTCACCTTATCCACACTCATTTTTTAACATCATTAACCAATGAATGAAAATTATTATTAACCAAACTCAAAGAATTTGCATTTATCACACTGTGTACAGGGATTGCATTTGAATTCATAAATCTGTTAACAAAAATTTTCATTCCTGAAGAAGATGCAATAGGATCCAACGAGTTAGATGAAGAAAAAACTTTATCAGTGCCTGGAGTAACATTGATTCCAGATTCATCAACACCTTTGCCTTTGCCTTCCACGTGCATAATCTTCTTGGGTGCTTCCTCAGAAACATCTTTAAACACCAACGGGCCTTGAGGCTTCAGCAGACGATCCTCCGAATAGTGTTTGGACAATAGTACCTCATTTCCCTTTAGATCAATCTTCGAATTACCAATGAAGGATGTAGATCTAGTCGCCGAAGCCTGTGCTTGCCGGCGACTCTCCGCCGCCATCATCCACACCTCTTCCTGAGAACCAGGAATGAAAATTGGGAAAGAAATTTGAATTTTTCTAGGGTTTCTCTCTCTAACAGAATTTCTGGAGTTTCTCTCTCTAACTATTGTATTCCTTTAATCAGTTAGAGAGCTCGTCGGCTTTCTACTTTATGAAGATTGGGATTTATGCTAATATTCTTTGATGTTTTCTCATTTGATTGTTCGATGTTTTTTGGAATGATGTTTATGATATTTCTCAACCGAGAGGCCTAATTCCTAAAAAAAAATTTAAGAGATGTTAAAATGAGCACTTGTTTAGAAATACTATGCCGTACCAAGCAGAGTAAAATACGCTAAATGGAAGGAAGAATGTCGATAGATGGATACACATGTTGGTAGTAGTACTATTATCATAGCCCCAATAACCACTGATGATGGAGAACCAATCAAATATTCTCTTGTCTTGATGCCAGTTGTGGCATCTACTAAAATTTTTTACTATTTTTGAGCCAGTGAAGGGAGCGATGATGAAACCCAAATAGATATAACAGGAAAAAAAATTATTCAGTGGAAACTAACTTTACATCAAATTGGTAAGTATCCTTTATTTAGCTCCAATTTATGTTTTTTAATTTGATTATTTCTTTCATTAGGCAATGTATGACTTACTTCCATCTTTAGTTGTCACCATTGAAATGTCCTTTTTAAATAAGAAAGTGTTTGTTATCCTTTTTGAATGTGTAAGCTCCATCTTGTATATTTATTTCTTCCTTAGACATGATTAAGTTATTAATTCTTAAAATGAAATTCAATTAATATGTATATTGCATCTGAAAATAATGTAAATTATATGGCCTTTGTGTAGCCTATGGCTTGTTTGCCTTATCACACATATCAATATATCATCAACTAAGTTTCTATCTTTTATATATTTTATTTGAGACAACCATGAAGTAAGACTAGTTTTATAGTGCCTGACAATATCTAAGAAATTTGACTACTGATGTTACCACACTCATCTAGCTTACTTTAATATTATTTAATCATCATTTTTATTCATTTAACAAGCAACTGAACCTAAATTTCTTATCTGATGTGTTGCGTTTTAGATATATATTAGTTTGTTCTTATTCAAAAACTTTTTCTATTCCATCTTTTTTTTTTTTCTCCTTTTTGTATTTAGAAAGTTAACTTTTAATTTTGAATATTTTAGTAGGTGTTGGTCTGACCGCCTTTGTCTTTAAATCCTAATTTTGAAGCTACTTGTGTCCTATGGTTCTTGCACTTTCTCTTTTTGTTTGATTTACATTCTATAATACCTCTCCATTTATTTAGAGCTGTTGAACCTGGAAGGTGTGCAATGGGTAATGGTGATTGTTGGTTAGAAAACAAAGAACTGATGAACATTTTATGCATGCTTAGTTCTATCATTTATGTACTTTCCAATGTTAACATTTTTTTTTTTTTTTTGGTTCTCAAACCGTATTACTCACCTTGTCTTTTTGATGCATGAAGGAATGTGATTAGAGTGGCTTCCTCTGCCCTTTTGGCTTGCATGGTGATGGCTATAAATGTGAAGGTGAATTTCTTAATTCTGATTGACATTGACAAATCTTTTGTGTATGATATGCTTAGAACTAATATGTTTTCCCTTTTGTTCATTGGAAAAGTAAAATAGAAAAATGATCTTATACTACATTAATAATATAATTTGTTGTTTTTGAGCAAGATAATGATGAATACAAGGAAAAACTTGCATGCCAGTGTGTTGGCTTCTCCTGCAAAAATACATGGGGTGGATTTGATTGCAAGTGCAAAGGAAATCTTCTTTATACAAAGGAAAAGGAAACTTGTATAGGTAATGGTTTTAACTTAACAGTGAGAAGATAACATTGATAAATTTTTTAAAGGGCCATGCTTCATATTTTTCCCTACATTATTTAACCTACACTCTTCTAGTTAGTACTGAAAATATCAATTTTGTTATTTTAAAGATGTTACAATGATGCATACGACTGTTAGGCCTCTACTTTCTGTTGGTTTATCAATGACATGAAAGAACTACAAAGTCAACAAGACAAAATAAAATTGCATTGTATTTAGTTGGCCATATCAAAATCCTGGAGATCCAAAAGCTGCTCATAACTTTCAGGTAAATATTCAAAGTTTTCATTATTTTATATCTTATAGTGTGTTTTTGAATTTGAATGAACTGTAGGTCAAGTTAAAATCTTTTAAGCTACCAATGATGCTTTCCCTATGATCTTTCTAAAACCTATACACTACACATGCACTTACGCATGCATCCACACAGTCATGAATAAATCATCATTATTACTATTTAAGAGTATTTTTTAAATCAAATTTTATTAATTTGAAATTTTGTTGAACCTCAAATATTATTCTTTGTAAAAAGTATGCCTAAATTCACAACCATTTATCAACTTGACATAAACCATATTTTAATGCAAAATTATTTGGTTGTTATATGAATATAAGTTGCCACCTGAACGATTGATGGGTAGGGAACTATCTTAGTATTTACCCTTTCTTTTTAATCTTTAAGGGGATTTATCTAAGAATAATTCTTCATATTTTACCATAATTATGAAAAATTATTTTTTTTTTGTTTTTGGGAAAATTTAGGGCATAGCCCGTTTTATTAAATCAAAGAAGCTTACAGATACAAAAAAGGAAAGAACAATAACAATTCAGCCTAGTAAAAAGCTACCAAAAATAAAATAAAAAGGAAATAATAAACTATTACTCTAATTAAGAAAATATAAAAGAACGGTCAGACGGTATTTGTCTGGCTGGAACAACTGTTTGTCATTGATTCAGAGAAGAGATCTTCAAGCTAGAATTCATATGTCTGTCTGTGATTCAGAAAAAATTGTCTGGCTGGGATTTATGAAAAATTATTAATTGAAAAAATGCACTCTATTTTTCTCTATTGTGAATTACGTAAATTTTAGCTGCATGATATGAAGCCAGAAAGCTATAATAAATTAATAAGCATAGCATTCCAAAAGAATAATGTAGGCATTATTATTATTTTCCATGGAGAGGAAAATTGTAGCAATTAGTTTGCAAAAAAAAAAAATCTTGTAAAGATTTTTGTGAAATGGACAACAAATGAAGGCTATCAATTTTCAATAATGGAAAGTGGACAGACAGTAAATGGAGGCTATTAGATTGCAACAATTTAATGATGAAGGTTGAAATCATGGGAAAATAGAAAGGTCGTCGGTTAGCCCAAGGGAAGATAATATAAATAAATATAGAATAAATATAATATGAAAGATATGATGATGAAAAGATATGAGTTGTCTAAAATCCATGATAACGATGGACAACCCTTATTTTTTCCTTGAACTGATTAGTTCCACTTATTACTAATAAAAAAAGCAGGGTCCTCATGAATCTATGAGGTTTTAGCTGAGAGGGAAGAAGTTGTGGGTAGTATGGGAGGCGGACCACTGGTTTAGGCAAGCATGGCAAGGCATATATCCAGGTTGGCGTGAATCTAAGGGCTGATGCAAGACTATATTCGTGTAGATTAATATCTCATCCTTTATAAGTTTTTGAAGCTAATTATGTGACTCTAACTTCTTTTGGAAGAATATAATAAATCTCCTCACACATTTTCACTCTTCATTTAGTTTTTTGAATGTTGGAGATTTAAAATATATATTAGTCATTAATATTATAAAAATAACAAAAAAAAAATTCTTTTAGTTTAAATCTCAACTCTTCAAATATCTTTTTTTAATTAATAGGAGAAGTATTGGATTTATTCCTTTTAGTTATATGGAAAGAGGTGTTAAGCCTTATGACTGATATGCTTCTTTGTTTTCATAAGGCTCTAAGAGAGGCTTATCAATTCCTTAGTGATCCTACTAAGCATGATTCTTATGACAAATATGGAAAGGATGGTTTCCTAAGTAAGTGCAGAAGCCTATCTGAATTTTTTTCATAATGGAATTATATGAAATTATATTTAGCATTGGTAAATAAAATATACACTTACATTGTTATTTGCATAATTATCAACTGTTGGTTATTGAAGGAGGAAACGCTTCTATGTGACAAACTAGAAATGGTTGTCAACATCACTTTTGGTATAGACATTACTTGCTTTCCTATGTTCAAATTTTAGCGATAATATGATGGACCTTTTCTGCATTGTTTGGAATGATATTTGAAAGTGAGTTCTTTAATGACTATGTGGGACAGCTGAGATTAGCAACTGTAGCAATTATGGAAGTTGATGAATCTCTGTACCTAGAACAAAAAAATCAAAAGATCCAGGAAAAGCTCAAGGTACTTTTCATTTTGTTGAAATTTGAGAAAATGTGGCCCTTTCAATTTTTTCATGTTATTCTTAGGCCTTCTGTATATGATGCTAATTACTTATTTGGAAGTACACTAACTCATGATTAACTTCTTTTGCAATTGACAATGTTGTGAGAGAATCCTTACTATTTTGACACGTGATATTTCTAGTTCAATATATTTTCCTTAATACACATGTATGCTTTTGAATCATTCTGATATTTGAGTTAGCAATGAAAAAAAAAAGAATATGACTATTACATTATGTGATACAATAAGAAATATTTGAAATCCATTTAAATTATGTGATAAAATAAGAAATTTAGGTGATAAAATTTTTAATTTATTGATCGTATCTTGTAATTTGTAATGAAGTATGTAAAAATAAGACACTTAAAGTTTAGATGAAATTTTTTATGGCCATGCATTGTTCAGATTAATCAAACGTAGTTTATGGTGTCACTCATAGCTTGGTGGTTGTAATATTTTTACTTATTTCACTTTTTAAACTTCTAATGTGTTCTAATCTTCATTTTTTGAATTCCTACAGAAAATGTGTTCTCATCATTGGTAGGCTTACAATTTTCATGGCAGCTAATTCCCAAGTCTTTGGAGGCTGAGAGTATGCATCATCTTATTCATGTTCCACTGAAGGAAACACCTCTCAGTGATCGTGTTAGTGGTTTTTGTGAGGATTTGGACATCTAACTTCAATTGGAAGATATATGGTTTATTTTGTATTGTGATAGCTGCATACCGCAAAATAAAATTGGATAAATTTATCACTATGTGTAAAGATTTTTTTTCTATATCTATGCATGGCAGGGATTAGGTTGTGATTTATATGTTGTCAAAGGAATTGGAATTGACAATGAGATTGTTAAAGCCAATTTACATGAGCAAGAACTAGAACATGTGGGGACGAGATTACTTTAACTATTGCAGAAGAAATGTCCCTAGATCCTCCCTCCCCTGTCTTTGTGACTATTGGTACATTTATATAATATAGTTTAAGGGTTATTCATGGAAATACTCATCAAGGTTTTAAAGGAGAATTCTATTAGAGTCAATTTACTTATATTTTATTATTTGCTTTACTTGTGTTTTATTATTTGCTTTTGTATGTTTATGAGATTTTATTTTAATTAAATTGATAGAACCTTGGCTTTGAATATTCTTAAATTAAGCTATCCTTTCCCCTTAGTAGATGTTTGATGAGGTAGAAATTTTGATGGTCTACTTGAATTTTGTAGTAAATGTTGGTTTGGTTGAATTTAGGATTCCTGAAAAGTGGAATTTGATAAATTTTATTTGAGTAGGATTTAATAAGCTTTAGTGAATCCATATGGGATTTGGTTGCTTAGATCTGATATCCAACTAAATTTTTTGATTGTTTGGTCGCAAAATGATGGCTTTTGGATTAATTTTGGCTTTCTTTTATTCTCCTTTCTATGAACTAGCCATAATTTTAATCTCGTAACTTCGTTTAAATCTAAAGTTATGATCAATAACTAGTTATGTTGTTCCTTTAGATTTATGGCTTATTATTAAAACTTATTCTCTAAATTGAATTTGTTATACTTTGAATGATCATTACTGGCCTTTCTTTTTTCCATGTATGGGCTTGCCATATCTTGGTATTTATAAAATTATTTCTTGGAAATATTACCAATGTACCACTTGTATGTTAATGAATTGCTACTATTAATAGAGTTGAGACATATGTGGGTTCAATAAGCATTCTCTTTCTACTTAGCTACAGGAGTTCAGCAAACACCTATTGTACGCTGAAATTAGACATTAAGGAGTTAATTGTGATTGAAAATGTATGTCATATTGGATTTCCTAGTGCAGGAAAGCATTAGAGAAACTTACTTGGAAATTGTTGTGTTAATATGGATTTGTGTCATTATTTTTACAGGTGTTGATGGAATTATTATTTTTTTGGTAACATTGGTGTGGAATTTTACATTTTGTATGGTTGAACAGGGAATAATTACTTTTACGAGTAACTATTTTATTGTATCCCTTTGTGTGAGAAGAAAATCCTTATGCACCAAAAAAAAAATCTTCCTATTCTCATATTCAAAATGTCTTAGAAGATTGATCGTACCTTCTACTGGCTTCAAAAGATTTTGAGGATCTTTTACCTATACAGTACAAGCATATGGCTTCTCCTGAAAGCAAGATGAAAAAAGGAAAATCAGTAATGGGGCTAAGAAACACTCAAAAACTCAGAAGCAATACAAAAAATTTGGATCGAGGAAGAGTTCTTCTATCAAAATTGAATACAACAAAATGTAAAACTACTATGAATCCAAGAAGCAATACAAAAAATTTGGTCATAAGAAAAAAGAAAGTAGGGAAGAAAATTATAAATAAATCTGGTAAGGATGAGCTATCCAGAGTAAAGAAACACGTTAGATATATGTTGAATCAAATGAATTATGAGCAGAGTTTGATTGATGCTTACTCTGGTGAAGGTTGGAAGGGTTAAAATGTTGTATCATATATTTTTGTATTTATAACTTTCATTGGTTATGTCTTTTTTTTCCTTTAATTTGTGATTTATATTTATTCCTTTTATTATTCTATTATGTTTAATATTTGTTATGATGTTATATTTCTTTCTTCGTCTTATCAGAATTAGTTTCTTAGACAAAAATTTATTCATGTTTTTCATTTGTTGATAATCATTGAGATTAGGGTATTGTGGAGTAAGGCCAACATATTTGTTAGCTGAATTTAGATGACATGTTCTTCTAAAGTATCTCTATGATAAGACAATATTTATGTTTCCTAAAATTGCTACTGTTGGTGGCATTGATGATAATTCATTTTGGATCACAGCATGTTCAACATCTCTTCTCACAATAAATGGTTGTGCAAAAAAGTAGTGCAGGGCTTGAAATGAAAGACAATTTTGTTGCAGTGGCTATATTTTACATTTGGATTAAGATGTAGTTTTGTGATATGTTACTATTAAGTAGCTCTTCCATTGCCTGAATATGATAGCGCTTGAATTTACTGTCAACTACTGTAGGTGGCTTTGATGATAATTCATTTATTTGAAATTAGGTCTTTGGGTTAAGTTTGAATCCCATGTGAAACTGCTCACTCTCATAGGATTGGACTAGACCTTTTGCTAAGCAAACTTTCATTTTGAAGATTATTTTACCTTACAATATAATGACCTTAAGGTGATTTAGATTTGGCTTCATTGAAAAGCAAATTCTCGACAGCTATAGATTCCAATCCACTTTGGAATGTTGTTTGCCATTGATTGACTTTTTGCTTCTTATCTTTTTTGCATCTTTCATAAATTAATATGTATTTTCATACAAGAGTAAGCTTTATTTTATCTTTAAGTTTACCATATTTCATTGTTGCTGAAATTTTTAAGTATATGTACTGGTTGCTTAATTGACATTCCTCTTACAAATGTCTAACATTAATAAGATATAAGCAATCAACTTACTCATATTCATGACTTCATGATTTCATATTCCAAATTTTCTTTTCACATGTAGGTTGAAGTGGATGCCATTGAAGTTTGGAAACAGAGATCCTAATACTTGGCTGATATTGTGTAAAGAAATTTCCCTCATGATAAGAGCTTTTCTTTTTGGATTTTTGTGTATTATTTTGTGAAGGCATTTTTTGTAATAGATTCATTATGTATAGATATGAAGATTGTGATGGAACTTATGTTATATTTAAGGTGGAAAATTCTTGTAATTTTAAATTTATGAAATAATTTTTTTATTTGAAGAAAAATATCTTATGTAAGCTCTCATATGTACTTGAGATTTTTAGAAATTTGATTAGAGATTAATTATTTGCAATTGAAATATTATGAGTTAGCATATGCAATTGATAATTGAATGTAATTTATATTGGATATAGCATATATTGAGTCACATAATAATGTCATTTTATTAAAAAAATTTAATTAAATTTAAGTGATGGGAAATCATATATCTTAGGGCAACTTAAATGTGCCTTATTATTAAATATGTTCCATTAAATAAATGTGTTAGGAAATCTAAACTATTATGACACTTAATATTTTTTATATTTATTCAAAAGTTCCATCATATGAAGGTGTTAGGAAAGGTTGTCTATTAGGACATTGTATATGTGTCATTAAAGAGACTATGCCATCAAAAATTATTTGTCAAGAAAGTTATGTTTTTAGGGCACACAAAGATGCCCTGAACCCTATGCCGACGCCACCTATGTGACACCATTATTTGATGCCCCAATATATCATGTGCCCTTATAGATACATGTTAAGACACTTTTAGATGCCCTAATAGCCATTATTTTTGTAGTGTCGCCAAAATTTAAAATTCATCTAAAAGTGCTTGAGTTATATTTGTGGGTTAAACCATTGATTAAAAAGCAGAATGATTAACCTCTTTATTAAGTCCATGCCTAGTCCTAACACCCTCATTAGATTCACCTAAAATTAATTCCTTAGCCTGATTCTTAGAAAATCTCTATTCTCTAAGGCTAAGGGTTTTCTTTTTCATCATTTTCTTCCAAATTCATCTTTTCAATTCTTTAGAAGTTATTTTCAATATGATCCTCTAGAGGGAGGGAGGGAAGGAGGGAGGGAGTGAGAGAGAGAGAGAGAGAGAGAGAGAGAGACCCATTTGTAAAGGTTAGTCACACCAATTTTTAGACCCATTTGAAACAAAGTGACACCTACGAAAAATAACTAAAATTTATATTTAGTGAACTTGGAAATATTTTAGAAACTCATACATATGTATAATAGGAATGAAATATTAAACATAGTGAATGAAATTGCATACCCTAGGAATTAAATTTTCCCTCATTTGATTTTAATTGATCTTCAAATAATAATTAATAAAAATCAACCCTTAATTAAGGGTTAAAACTTCAATAAACCACAATAAATAAAATAAAATTTGAAAAAAAATAATAAAATAACTTTTAATGAACTATAAATTAAAACTACAATCATTATTGAAAACTAAAAACTTGATCTAAACTTGATTACATTTTAATTGATAATTAATTAATTCTTAATTATATATTAATTAAAAAATCATAAAAAATAAAATATTAATATAAAATTTAAGAAAATAATAAATTAATAATTTTTTTATTCAAATTTATTTTAAAAAATTAAATGTGTAATCTAAATAGTTAAGCTTTCATGCTTAATGCTTGATTCCATTTATAGGGCATTTAGCATTTAATTTAAAGCCTTTAATAAAGATTAAATTAGGCACATGATCTCCTTATTTGATGCATGATTCCTTTTAGGAAGTCATTCACATACTTGATTAGGATATTTAATAAATCTTAATAATAAATTAAGTGTTTATTTAAACTATGCTAGCCCCTACTTGTGAAATGCATGATTGTATAAAACCCTTAATCAAACTTAAATAAACAATTGACCCTATACATCATGCTTGATTCCATTTAAAGAGTATGTGTATTGATTTAAAGGTCCCTCTTCAATCTCTTAATAAATAATAAATAAATTTCTCAAAGGCTTCATGTGATTATCTATCCTATATGGGGATGACTCCATTACATTTATAAGCCTTAGGATCTTTAGATCACTAGCCTTCACACTTTGGGGTTGTTAATCTACAAATTCTTTATAATTAAATAAATAATTCCAACCATTAAAATTGAAATAATAAAATTTAATTACATTTAAGGTAAACTTTAACTAAAGTTCCATTTTGACCTTTAATAAACAAACTCCTAAATTTTACAATCTAAACATTAAACTCCTGTAGGATATATCAAAATCACACAACCTCTTTCACTTACTTGGATGGTTTGTTTAAATAACCATTTTAGCTATGGCTTGGTTGATGGGTGAGGATTGCTTGTCGGGTGCTTTGCTTGGAGGGCACCTTCTGTATATTTATTTATTTCTTGCAATCTGGATGTCATACATTTTAATTTCTGTCAGTACACTTAGGAACTTTTAAAAGTATTAGGATAATATACATCTGCTCATGCACTTTATATGGTTCTTATATATATCTTTATATTCCTACAAAAGCCAAAATAGAATGTACCTAACAGTGATTGTGTATATGTACAAATTTCTATAAATGTAGTTTATATGTAGATCAAGATATACAATATCCTAAGTTGTAAAAGAACCATATATACTTGCCTATACATACAAATTGAGCTCCGAAAGATAATATCCTCTCCCATGGAGGATACACTCTTTTGGAATTTCATAAAAGACATGGAACTCAAAGACCTTAAGTAGATGTATTTAGATTTATATATATGGTAAGCTTAGAAATGCAAGTTTGTTGTGGTGGAGTTTGTTCAGTTTACTTTCCTGTAGAGTTTGAGTATATTGTATACAATTAAATCAATAAATTAAGAAAATTTATTTGATTTATGCAGTCTTCTATTTCATTTACATCATTCCATACATCACATTCATATGTGTGGTAGCTTACATTAGGCGGTAACAAGTTTTCTTAGATTTTCTTCTATGATATAGAATTGGGTACAATAGATTCCAACCCCTTTACCTATACATATATACATACCTTCTTGTTTTACTTCTACTATGTATGCTAGAGCCTAAGATTTTTTTGCCTGCCATTGGTAATGTAGTAGGGTCCCCATTGAGTATGGGGGATACTATAATTTTCCTATTAGTTTAGGGTTGTTATGCTACCAAAAATTCTTAGAAGGTGGTTAGAAAATTTAGCTATATAATCTTAATATGATAAAATTTAGAGGTTTAGTGAGTCTTCTCATTAGCATCACTTAAACGTAATGTCAATTTACTTATCTCAATTCATTGATTTAGATTCTAATTTATTCCTTCAATCTCTTCGGATAGAGCGAACCTTATCATACATTATATCTAGAATGATTGGGTGTGCATTAGGTTATTAGATGATAGCCATTCTAAGTAGGCATAAACCAAGACGTATTTGTATTTCTCATTTTCTTTATAAATAATAAAATATTTAACAAATTTGAATGTATTTTTTTATTTTAAAAATTAATAATATTTTTGAATGATTTATCTTTTCATATATATATATATATATGCAAGATTCTTGTCTTAGAATCAAAATAGGTCTAATTTCCATTTAAATCAAAAGTTTTCTCTTCGAAGATGTAATTGGCTATAGGGACTTCCCTCTATAAGAAGAAAAGATTCAAGTATAAAATAAACCCTATTTTAATTTAGTAAGAGTCAAAAAATCTAAAGACATCAAATAAAGCCTATCTTGGGTTAATGATTTATTTAAAATGATATGTTAATATGAATTTTATCATTCAGGATAATTTTTTACATTCTCCACGCCTAGTTTTGATACAAAAATAAATCATTTCTTTCCTCAAATCGATTATACAAGGTTAATATTTCCATCAGGATAATTAGCACTAATTATACAAATTTGTATAAATAAATACTAAATTTCAAATAAGTGGTCATATCTATACTGCTATTATAAAAGCCGCTTGAAATTCCTTTCACATGATAGGTTTCTCTCTCCTAATTTTTTGGTATCCTAAACTTCTTTAACGTTTCTTCTTACTGGCATTTAGGCCACTCACACATTTCATTTTCCAATTATTTTGATGCTTTGAATTTCTAAAATGTTACTTTAATCAGGTTCCTTTCTCAAAGTATTTTGGTTCTCAACTTCTTTAAAAGGCATTATTTTTTTATTTTTTTATATTTAAAAAATAAGTTGGAATAATCACTATGGGCGGAATTTAAACGAATTTAACAAAATATCTAAGCAATGATTTCACAATTTTTACCAAATAGTTATAATGGAATTAAAATGCAAAAGTTAAATGCAAAAAATAGAAATCAGAACAAACACACCAGTTATTTATAGTGGTTCAGTTAAATAATGACCTACGTCCACTCCCCGGAGTCCTATGTTAACCACAATATTTGAGCTGGATTTCACCGAGTTAAACTTTAGTTCCTAGGTTTTTGCAACCTACTATAGACGTTGTTTTTAGGATTTCCCTTAGGTGGATACTTATTGACATAACATTGACTCAATGTCCTAAATCGACTTAAATCATCGCTACACTGAATAAAATTGACTCGGCGTGAATTTAATATAAAAATGAAAACCTCGATTAAATCCGAACTAAGTCTTCTCAAACCCTTAAAAATTAAATCAATGTTTATTGAGTTGAATTGATCAAATCAAATTATTATATATTTAAGTTTAAATAAAATTTGTTAACTTAATTCATTATTTTTATTAAAATCAACCCTCTAAGATCTCTTGAAATATAACATTTAATAGCATCTGTCAATTAAAAAGGATATGATGTTAAATTCGAGTGGGGGTGGTTTAGGCATATAATCACATGATCAAATAAGGGTTCGGCTAGGACGGTTCACACACGACTTCTTCCCCACTGGTCATTCTTTTCTTTTTTTAAAGTGCAATCCGCATTGAAGGAGACAAAGAAACTAATTACACTTGATAAAAGGGTAATATTCCTCCTTTATTAAATCAAGCAAAGAGGATGGAATGTTACCAAAAGAGAAACTATCAAAAGTAAAACTACCATCTAAAGCCATAGTAGCACAAAAATCAACTACTTTATTACATTCTCTATTAATATGGTGAAAAATGACTTTATTGAAATCATTGGGGAAGAATAGTTCCTTGACCGGCCATCTCTCCAAATGCCAATTAGCCTTCTTGAAAGAATCTTTAATGAAAGTAATAACATTCATATTATCACTCTCTATGATAAGTCCTTTGCTTTCAAGCATCCAACTTTCAATGAATTCACTTATTGCTGTAACAGCCTCCATCTCAAGTTGTGGAACATCCCATTGTACTCTCTTCTTCCCAAAGCAAGAAGAAGTCTACCTTTGCAATCTCTAAGAATCCCCCAATGCCAGCAAGATTAGAACTCAACATTGAAGCATCTGCATTAATCTTGATCCAACATAACGGTGGAGGGCACCATGTTTTGTGGGACTCCCAAGGGAGATTAGCAGCCCAGCTATCTAGATATGGACTAGATTTCAACAAGGCTAAAGAAAGAGCATTTGCTACCACCAAGGAACTAGACATAGCAGCCTTACCATGCTTCACTTCATTGCGGTTCTTCTATGATGGATAAACTGTAGCATAATATATTTTAACCATGCTAGAATTCTGAACCGAAATTCTTCTCAGCTCCTTTAAATAGCAAACAAGTGATTGAAAAATAGGAATATAAAATTTCCAATCTCTAATTTTTGAAATAACATCAATATGAAATTTGCAATGAACCATAATGTGTTCATAGTTCTCAACCTCTTTGTTACGGATCTATGGTTTATGATTTTGATGATAGCAAACATTCCTTATTTCTCTATGATTACCTTATGTGCTAACGTTTCAGGTCCACACGATCAGACTGCAATCTAGAACCAGCTCAAGATTGGGTAGACTAGGTCTGTGTCAGTTTGTAATCTTTTTCCTTTCTTGATTCTATTGTATTTGGTGTGCCTATAACTTGGTAAAAATTCTCTTGCTCCCTATATGATTTCTATTTTTGGTAACATAGGCCAGGACGATCGTAATATCGGCCTGGACGATCTGCCTTAGGGCATCCTCATTAAGGCAGCCGTCAACAGATCGGCCTGGACGATACTTGTATCGGCCAAGAAGATAATCTCAATTCAGAAAGAATCAACCACCATAATCAGTTTAGGAAGTCTTTATTTTAGGAAATCGGCCAGGATGATATTACAATCGTCCAGGACGATCTAACTCAATCATGCCTAAATTGATCTGGTATCTTTGGAAAGCATTAATGGTTGATTGATACGATCACATCATCCGGGACGATCGCATGATCGTCCAGGATGATGGCCTGGACGATCTATATCGGACAGCTCAAAAACAGGGCGATGATCAGGACGATTGAAATCAGTTTTAAACTAATCGGCTAGGATGATCGTAAGATCGGACAGGACGTTGTAACCAATTTTCTTCTGATCGTCCCATATCGTGCCGGGCTAATGAGCTTAATTTGAACTGATCAGCCAGGACGATATACATATCGTCCTGGACGATAATGTCGGCAACTTGCATTAATGAGCTCATTTTGAGAGCTTCTATTTAAGCTTTGGCATGACACTTTGTAAGTGTCTTTGGCAGCCATTATAGCTTCGTTCTTGTGGGGGAAACTTGAAGAGAGAGCTTGAAAGGGAGAGAGGAAAGGGTGGAGTTTGAGAGAGGGAGAAGATCCTGTGAGGGGGAGGAACTCAAGGGAGTGTGGTAGGGGATCCACACGGTTGCTCCGGCAAACTTGCACCTTAGTACCATCGGATTCAAGGCTTGTCTCAAGGTAAGTTCACCAAAGAAGAAGATCTCTTTGGTGTCAAAGGACCCGGCGACACTGCCTCACCGGGGAAGGTGGAAGTGATTTTGTAAAGGCTTCTCCGCCTAGCTGTGGGGGCTAAAGGAGAGACACTTGTTTTAGTGCAATACTTGGGGGGTGCCTCCAAGGAGTGGACGTAGGCCAAGGTTTGACCGAACCACTATAAATCCAGTGTGTTCTTTTCTTATTACCGCTTCCGCATTTATTTTTCTTTCGCACTTTGTTTGTGGTGATTTTGGTTGGAGTTTTATCTTTGGTTTTAAAGTTTTCCAAATCACCTCTCTCTTTTAATTAGCTTTGGGCCAGTTCTATAGAACTTAACATCCTTAACGAACTTTCACTCTTGACATCCTCTGGCACAAGAATCATCAACAGAAAGCCTTCAAAATTTGAGAAAATGATTTGTAGGGATATCAAACTTACTAAGTCACCACCAAAAGAGTTTCACCTTAGTATTGAGCTTCAACTTCTTAAGCCAATTGCAGAAACCACCATCATCTTCTTTACATCTTCCTATCATCACATATTCATATGCCAATGCAGAAATTGATCTACCCGAGTACTTGCACAAGGTCTCCACCTGATCCTCCTTTCCAATGGAGTCAATATGAATTTGCCTGGTCAACAAAATAAGTTCTTCATTAAAGAACCTATGTACTTCACTTCATCCCAATTTCCTTCATCTAAAATGAAATGCTAAACCGTCAAGCCCTCCAAAGCTCCACAGTCCACAAATGTAGGCCAAGCATTAATGTGCTTATCCAGCAACCAAATGTCACTTAAGACATTAATTTTATCACCTCTACCCACTTTCCATTTGACAATGTGTTTATGATTTTTAGCTCCATCCATCATAATTTTCCAAGCACTAGAAGAACTCTTTTAACAAGTCCCATTTAAGATATCATCTCCATACTTAGCAATTAAAGTTCTGTGAAATAACGAATTAGGATTCTGGATAAATTTCTATGCCATCCTTCCCCTTAGAGAACCGCCTCTAAGTACAGCTGAATGCACTCCCAATCCACTATCACATCTTGATTTATTTACCTCATCCCATGCAACATAATACAAACCTTTCTTCCCATTTGGTTTGTGCGAAATAAATCTCTTACACATTTTCTCCAACTCATACAACACTCTTTTAGCAACTAGAGAGTGTGAAAGTAAAAAGTTTGGCATAGATAGTAATGAATTCTTTATGAGAGTAATTCTACCTCCCAATGATAAAGTCTTACTCACCCAAAAATTCAATCTATCCATCACATGGCTCAATAAGTCTTGAAAATCTGCCAAACCCATTCTTCTTAAAGTAATCTTAAAACCCAAATAATACATTTCATTCACAATTTTAAAACCAAGTATTCTAGCAACCTTCTTCTTATGAGCCCTCATAACAGCCAAACCAAATATAATTTGGGACTTTTTGATGTTAACTCTTTGACCCGTCCATCTACAGAACTCCTCCAGAATATTCTTCATTAATCTTGCCAAAGAGTGGTTGCTTGTGAAAATACAAGCACATCATCAGCATATAGAAGGTGTGTAATCCTCAGTCCTCTACGAGAAATCTGAATACCCAACTCTTGTCCCATTTGTTCAAACGAATTGGAAATAAATTGGGAACACATAATGAACAAATAAGGTGAAAGTGGACACCCCTGCTAGAATCCACTATGAGCGTTGATCCATCTTGAATTCTTCCCATTCAGAATAATTGAAAACCTTGCATTCACCACACATTCCATGAGGAGATCAGAAAAAATAGTGGGGAAACCATACCATTTAAGAATTTGATGAAGAGTCGGCCATCCAATGATATCGTATGCCTACTCCATGTCTAGCTTAACAACCATCATACCTTTTTTATTCTTAGATACTTTAAACTTGTTAAAAATCTCCTGAGCCAATAAACAATGTTCTACATTGATCTTCCTGGAATAAATGTCATTTGATCCTCCGATATCATCTTTATCTTACATTTTTTTAATCTTTTGAGCAACATAGTAGCAACAATCTTATAAGTAGTTTGACAAAGGATTATAGGCCTATAGTTTGATGGAAAAATTGGGTTCTTCACTTTGGGGATTAAGACAATTAACATATCTTTCCATTCCTTGTGCATAACTCCAGAATTAATGAAACTTTTGATAGCATTCCAAGTAGTTTCCCTCACTATGTTCCAATAATATTTGTAAAAAGAAGATGTCACCCCATTCATACCAAGTGATTTATTATTACCTTGCTAGAAGACCAAATCCTTAAACTCCTCCAAGGAAAATTCAGCAGCCAAAGCTTCCACATCTGAAGAAACCAACCTTTGTTTATCAAAAATAAAAGGCCAATCCGATAATTTACATTCTCTGTATTTCCACTTCTCCTCAAAGAAATGTAGAAACACCTTATCAATATGATCTTCCTCCTCCAGCAATTGGTTATTAACATATTTTATTTTTCTCACCCACTTTACATTTCTCCTAGCTGAAGCAAATTTATGAAAAAATTTAGAATTGGTATCCCCTTCCTCATGCCATCTTGCCTTAGCCCTTTGATTCCACCAAGTGGAAAGCCTTCTTAAAGTGACATTAAGTTCATGCACCTTGCTTCTAAGAAAAAAGAAGATCTTCCAAAGAGAAATCTCCTTCTGTGGCTTCCTTAGTCTATAATTCCAAAATTTCCCTCTTCAAATCATCCTTTAACTTACATAAGTCTTGGCACTTGTTTTTGTTCCAGAAGAATAAAGCTCTTAACGTTCTTCAAAACTTTCTATGAAGCACCTCCACCTCATCACCAAAATTAGATTTCTTCCAAGAATTATACACAATATTCCAAGCAGCCGTGTATGATCTCCAAGTGTCTTCAAATATAATGATCTTTATCTTATTAAATTGCTTAACTTCCAATTTAAATACAATTGGACTATGGTCTGATGCCACCCTTGCTAGATTCTTTACTTTTGCCAAAGGGACCATATGTAAAGCTACAAAATTTAGCAAGTCTCTCCCGTATCCTTGAAGCTCCTTCTTTATTGTTACACCAAGTAAAACTTGGTCACACAAACCCTACATCATTGAAATCAGAGTTAGTCATAAAATCCCTAATTTCTCTAGGTCCTCTAGAAAAGAGGAATCTCTTTCCACCTTTCTTCTCCTCCTTATTCATAATTCAATTAAAGTCCCCCCACCCCACCCCACCCCCCCAACAATGGATGGAACAGTACCCAGCATACACTTCTCTAGCATGCACCAGAGACTCCTTCACTCATTACAACATCTACTCCCATACACAGTGGCCACCTTTCAAGATCCCATAGAAGGGGTAGAAAGAACCCCAACCACCAATTGAGAAGAACTCTCCATCACCATAAAAGACACCACCTTTCTATTCCAGACAACCAAAATCCCAGAAGAAGTACCCACAGCAGGATGGTGGAAAAGGTCCCAATCACTCCCAATAAGGCAATCAACATCCCTCCTATCAACACTAGTTAACTTAGTCTCCATCAACCCAATAAAAAAGACATCATGATCCTTAATAATCTCTCGAAGATACAGAGAAGCCTCCTTCTTCCTAGCCCCCCTACAGTTCCAGAAGACAATGGAAGTCATTAAACAATCAAAGGGGAAACATCCCCGCCTAATACATTCCCCTTCCCATCCCTCCTTTTCTTTCTATGTTCAGGTTCTAAAGGACCCAAACACTTCAATTCCTTGGCCAATTTAAGTTTGAACAAACTGATGTTATGAGTAATAGCAACCTCCATTTTATCAGAAATATCATCTGCAGCAGCAATGACCTGCGGCTTCTCCACTTTGAGATGACTAACAAGTTCCCCTTCTTCAATATCTTTAGTCCAAACATCAAATTTATTTGCCACAGCAATATCCGTCTCCTTCTTCCTATCAACTTCCCCTTTACCAAAACTTCTATCTTCAGCCAAGGGATGTTGATCAATTAACACCACCACTTTATCCACTTTAGCCACCTTATAATGGACTGATTTCTACGCAGCATCTTCATGGACTTCAACCATCTTACCTTTCACATCATTCACATTTCTTCCAAACCTCCCTCCACCAGTAAACCTTCCATTTTTGAACCTTCTATTTTTAAACTAAACATGAATCCACAGTCCATATTCAATATTATGCAAAGAATTTTTGCCTTCAGGCGGTACCACCAGATCACTTCCTACTTCCAAATTTTGTTTCTTCCTTATCTGGTCGTTATGAGTAGGCACCACATTACTAGAGCAATCCTTTCTATCATGCCCCACTTTGCCACAAAGATAATAGAGCAAATCAATTTTCTCGTACTCTACATTTTGGAATAATCTTCCTCTTATTCCATATACCCAAATGCCATTCAGAAGCTTGTTTCCATATTTATTCTAGTACACACCCGAGCAAATTCTCATTTTCCCCATTTAAAGCAGTTCCCATCCACTTATATAGGTAGTCCTATACGCGATGCAATTATCGCAATGTTCTCCTCATCCCAAAGTGTAATGGCAAATAAGGAAGTTGAATCCATACTGGAGAAATAATACCTTTAAAAGAATTGGGATTGAACAAAGGGGACCATTTGTCCATGCCAACTATGTGTCATCCTACATACCAAGGACCACCATTCAATACTTCTTCCATTGCTTCAGCAGTCTTGAAAGAATATAGTATCCAGTTCATACCGAGTGTAACCATGTGAAAGCTGCCATATTTGTTCTACTGGCTCCTCAACTCTAGGCTGCAAATAGGAAATGGTATATTGTTTCCCAACACTTTAATTACCAGTGAATGCTTCAGAACTTTTGAATTCATATGTTCCCTATCAACATTTAGTTTCATTGCAATCCCATCATCTGACTTCTCTGCTTGGTCATTGTTGAATGAAATCTTGAAATGCTGAGGTTTCTTGTAGGCTTCAATAAAATTCTCATTCACACCATTTCTATCGCTATCTCCATCATCATATTAACTAACTTTACATTAATCTCAAGAATCATCGCAATATTAATGCCTTCAACTTCTTCTTGATTTCCCATAGATTCAATTTCGGTTACTATATTACGGCCACCGATATCTTCAAGATTTCCCGTAAAATTATTTACCTTAAAAACCAAACCAGTAGATGAAGATGTCTCAGGATTATTGCTACCTGAATTAACATTAAATTCTAAGTTATCTTTGGCAATTCCCGCAGCACGATCAATCGCCACCTTCTTCCCTTTTCCTTCAATCAACACTTCTTGGCGAACCGGAGGTCTTGCACCTTTTCTAATCTTTTTTTTTTTTTTTTGAAAGAAATGCATTAAAATTGCATTAAAGAGGAAACAAGTAATTACAATTAGCAAGAGGATCACATTCTTCCTTGATTAAGCTAGACAACAAGGGAGGAATGTGATCAAAAGTAAAACTATCAAAAAAGAAATTCTGCTCCAATGCTAAAGTAGCACAACAATTAGCTACCTTATTGCATCTTCTATTAGCATGGAGAAAAACTATTTTATTAAAATCATTGAAAAAACACAACTCTTTATTAGGCCAACTATCAACATACCGATCGCCTTTCTTCAATGAATCTTGAATGAATTTGATCACATTAACACAATCACTTTCAATGATTAATCTTTTGCATTCCAGCATCCAGCTTTTAAGAAATTCCCTGACCAAGAACACAGCTTCAAGCTCCAATTGCGCAATATCCCAGTGAGATCTCGTCTTTCCAAAAGCACTTTTTAATCTGCCTTTATGATCTCTGAAGACCCCTCCAACTGCAGCCAAGTTTGATTTAAGAAAAGAAGCACCCACATTGATTTTGATCCAATCTTTCGGTGGAGGGCACCAAGTGCTATGAGACTCCCTTGGGAGATTAGCACCCCAGCAAGAAAGATGAGGACCAGAATTTGAAGTGGCAGTGAACAAAGCATTAAAAGCAACCAGTGAACTCGGTAGAGCACACTTCCCATGCTTCACATTATTTTTATTCTTCCATGAATGGTAAACTATGTTACAATAAATCTGTGCAATTCCAGATTTTTCCTGTGCAATGCTTTTTAAACCTTGTAAACAACTGTCAAGTGAATTGTAAACCGGGATAGGAATGCCCCATTCAACCATTCTTGCTATAACATCCGTCACATGCTTGCAATTCACCATTATATGTCCATAAGATTCACATTCATTGCAACCTCTCGGACATGAATCATCAGATGAAATATTACGGTTCTTCAAGAGAAGATTAGTTGGAATGGCTGCCTTCCACAATCTCCACCAAAAAACTTCTACTTTCTTCTTAAGCTTCAATTTCTGTAACCAAGAAAAAAAATCCGTATCCTCCATATTAAAATTGTTAATGAGTAACTGCTCATACACCAAAGCTGAGACCGTCTTGCCTGAACATTTCTTCATCAATTCCAACTTGTCTTCACCTTCAAAATCAATATGAACTTGACTAATCAAGTGGACCAAATCAGGGTGAAAAAAATATGTAACTTCTTGTAGTCCCATACTCCGTTACTAAGAATAAAATGCTGAACATAGACTCCTTCCAAAGCATTGCAATCAATGAATGTAGGCCACCTGCTGAAACATCTATCTAGAATCCATGTGTCATTTAGAACATTAACCTTATCACCCTTCCCTATACTCCATCGAACTGCCATCTTCAAGCATTTACCACCATCAACCAAAATTTTCCAAGCAGTTGAATTGATTTTTCTTTGAACTCCATTCATCACATCATTGCCATATCTTGCCGCCATAACACAATGCAACAGGGACTGTGGTTTTTGGATAACGTTCCAAGCTAATTTGGAACGAAGTGAGCCGATTCTGTCCAGTGGGGAATGTACTCCCAATCCTCCATAATTTCTTGGTTTACAAATTTCTTTCCACGCCCACAATAATGCAGTACCTTTACTTTCCTCCTTTTTATGCCAAAGAAAACTTCTACAAGTTTATCTAATTCAAATAAAACCCTCTTAGGTACCATAGAATGAGTCTATAAAATTAGGCATAGATAACAAGGAGCTGTTTAGTGAGAATCAACTTCCACGCCAAGGAGAGGGACTTCTTGCTCCAAGCATTGAGCTTTGTCCCGTCAGCATTGCACAGAATATCTTGAAAATCAGCTATTTTAACTCTATTAAGAGTTATCTTGATCCCCAAATACTTCATGTCTTTAACGACTTTGAAAACCAAGAACTCTAAGCAATCTTGTTTTTCATGGAATATCTAACAGCCTTTCCAAACATCAATTGAGATTTTGTTAACATTCACTTTTGGCCACAGTCCACCAGCAAAAGTCTTCCACAATATTCTTCAATTTCTTGCTAATTCCACATTAGCCATAAGAGAAAATCAATCATCATCTTCGTACAAAAGGTGGTGGTGAACAGTAGGACCCCTGGGAGAAATCTGAATACCAAGCTTTTGTCCTCTTTGCATAATTGAATTTGATAAGAGTTGGGCACATAAGATGAAAAGGTATGGAGATAATGGGCATCCTTGACGGAACCCACTATGAGCATCAATCCAATTAGAATTCTTCCCATTGATGATAATGGAAAAACTAACATCTACCACACATTCCATAAGAAGTTTAGAAAAAACAATAGGAAAGCCATACCATTCAAGAACATACCAAAGAGAAGTCCAACTCATGCTACCATGAACAAATGCCACTTGTTCTTCTAAAATCAACTTTGAAATAATCTTCTTCAATCTATTAACCAACATTGTAGCCACAATCTTGTAGTTGGTTTGACAAAGGCTAATCGGCCTATAATTTGAAGGAGTCAAAGGACTTTTAATTTTAGGAATCAAAACAATCAACATCTTCTTCCACTCCTTATGCATATGGTAGGAATTAAAAAAACTGTTTACAGCCTTCCAAAGAGTCTCAACTACTATGCTCCAATAGCTTTTGTAGAATGAGTACGTAACCCCATCTAGTCCAGGAGATTTGTTGTTGCCTTGCTGAAAAATAGAATTTTGAAGCTCCAAAACCGAAAATTCTGCACAGAGTAACGTGGTATCTTCCTTAGAAAGTTTTTTGAGAATCCAAAACTGCAGGCCAATCCGATGTAATGCATTCCCTATTTTTCCATTTTTTTCCAAAAAAACTGGTAAAAACACTTTCAATTTGATCATCTTCATCATGTATATTGTTTAAATCATCTCTGATTTGATTTATTCTGTTCCCTTTTCTTCTTGTCGTGGCATAACAATGAAACAAATTGGAATTAGTATCTCCTTCTTCATTCCATCTAACCTTAGCTCTTTGATTCCACCAAGTGGAAAGCCTCTTCAAAGTGACATTAAGTTCATGAACTTTACTTCTTAAAGCCATCAGGTCATCTCCCGACCAATTTACTCCAAGAGCTTCTTTATTTTGAAGTTCCATTATTTCTTGTTTCAACTTTTCCTTCAGCTCATTTAAATCCCTGCATTTGTTGTTATTCCAAAAGAATAGAGCTTTAAGAGTGCGATTAAGCTTTCTTTGCAAGATCACACTTCATCACCCGAGTCTTTCTTGTTCCAAGAGTGAAAAATAATACTCTTGGCTGCAGGATAAGACCTCCAAGTATCTTCAAATCTGATATTCTTTGAATACTTCACCTTTTAATCCATTTTAAGAACAATTGGACAATGGTCCGATGCCAATCTCATTAGATGTTTAGTAACTGCCACCGGAATTTTCTGAATAGCAATAGAATTAGCCAAACATCTGTCTAATCTCTCCCAGATACGAGAGTCCCCTCCTTGTTGTTACACTAGGTGAATCTAGGTCCCACAAATCCTATATCGTGAAAATCGGCATTCATCATGAAACTTTTCATCTCCCTAGGACCCTTAGAGAATAAGAATCTCTTTCCTCCTCTCTTATCTTCTTTGTTGATAATACAATTGAAATCTCCTCCTATAATAGAAGGAATGTCATTAATCAAATGCTTTTCCAAATGTTCCAAAGTTCAGTCCTCTCCTTGCAACATCTACTACCATACACACTAGCAATTCTCCATGTTCCTAGAGAAGGAACTAAAAGATTGCCAATAACGACCTGAGAAGTGGTTTCCAAAACCTTAAAAGACACCAACTTGCTATTCCACAAAACAAGAATGCCACCAGAGATACCAACAGCAGGATAATGAAAGAACTCCCACTCACTACCAATAAGATAATCAATCTCCTTTCTATTAATGCTAGATAACTTTGTCTCCAAAAGACCAACAAAGAAAATACCATGTTCCTTAACAACTTCATTTAAATACAAGGAAGCCTCCCCTTTTTTAGCTCCCCTGCAATTCCAAAATAAAATGGAAGACATCTCAAAAAAGTAAAGAAGATCTCCCCCCACTGTTGGGATTCGACCTTCCAACTTTTTTCTTCTTCTTGTGATCAACTTCAACCGGTCCTAAGGATTTCAATTCCTTAGCTAACTTGACCTTTGCCAAACTAGTTTGAGAGCCTAAAGCATTACACTTATCTTCAACAGCTGTAACAATACCAATTTCATCCACTGTTATATCTTCTTCAGCAATAACCTCTTCGTTTTCATCCACTGCTTTCTCAGACAATGCAGCAAATCTGTTGTTTGTGGTTGTCTCACAATTCTCAGCAACCGCAGTAGAAACCATCATCTTAATAGGAGATTGCACTGGAGTCTTCTGAGCTAATTCCGTAAGATCTTTACTCTTATTCCTTCCCTTCTCATTCTCATTTGTAATGGTTTCAACTGAAACCACCTGATGATTGTTGGTATCTATATTCTCCTCAGTATTTCCTTTCACATTTCCTCCTCTTCCTGCCATCACATTCTTCCTGATTCTTCTATTTTTGAATTGAACTTGAATCCAAGGTCCATATTCAGTATTTGTTATTGGATTATTACCTACAGCGTCTGGCTTCACATTTTCACCCGTAGCTTTGTCCGCCAACTTCTTGGATTAATCCTGGATACCAATCTTCACATTATCTGGACATATTTTGGACTCATGCCCCACTTTACCACATTGGTAGCAAAGTAAATCAACTTTTTCATACTCCACCCTTTGGAAAAATCTTCCAGCACTGCCTTCCACCCAAACTCCATTAGGCAATTTCTTCTCCAAGTCAATGTTGACGCAAACACGAGCAAATTCCCTCTTACCCCAGCGAAACGTGTTACCATCAAGGTACAATGGTGATCCAAGACACGAAGCAATTCTAGCAATACTGTCTTCATCCCAGCAATAAAGAGGTAAGCACGGTAATCTGATCCAGATTGGAGCCGAGATCCCCTTAAAAGAATTCGGATCGAACTCAGGCGTCCACTTGTCCATCCTCACAATGCACCCATTCACATACCATGGTCCTCCGTTCAAAATTTCATCCACCACCTCGCTCGACTTGAATGAACATAGAATCCAGTTCATTCCTAATGATGTCAAGTGGAAATTACCATATTTGCTCCATTTTTTTCCTTAGTTCAACACTACTCACCGGAAATGTCACATTATTCCCCAGCACTTTGATCACAATGGAATTTTTCAGGACTCTAGAATTTTCTGCCTCCTTATCAGCATTTAATCTGACAGCAACTCCATCTTCAGATAAATCAATTTGTTCTTTGTTGAACGAGATTTTAATAGGCTAGATTTTCATCCAAGCATCAGACACTTCCCCGGTGACATTACGTTCAGAAGAATCACCATTCTTATTAATAAGATTTCCATCATTCAACTGAATCTTAGAGCGAGCCGCCAAATTCTCAATCTTCTGTCTTCCTTCAGGGTTTGTTTCATTTTCAAAAGTCCGACCACCAAGCGAGCCAAGAACGCCAGAATAACTCTTCACCCTCAAACTGATATTATTTGTAGCCGAGAAATTAGATTTACAAAGGTCTAGAATACGCAGAAAATCACATTCTTTTTGAACTTTGCAGACATCTTCTAATACTTTCTTCCCCTTACCTTCAACAAATTATTGACGACACACCGGCGCGAGTCCTTCTCTAATTACAACACCAAGCGATCCTTTGCCAATGACCCTTGGAGAACCAGATGGTCGTAGATCAGCCATAACCAGCAGCAATCATCCGCCGACGATCATCCGATGATCGATCGACACCAGAAATCCAGTCGCGAAAAACCCGCGAAACTCAAATTCGAAATACAGAGGTTTCTCTCTCTAGAAAAGCACCTTTTCTAATCACAAGATTGTTATTTCTTCTACCAATGATATGATTGGTACCAGATGGTCGAAAGGATGCCATGATCTCAGCTAAAGATAGCCGATCATCAGCCATCTGATGATTCCACCGTCCGCGGAGAAACCACAAAAAAAATTCAAAATAAGAATTTTCTCTCTCTAAAAATTCAACCGGGAGCTTCTCTCTCTAGAAATTCAACCAAATGATAATCCCCATTGATCATTCATGAATGGCCTCTTCCCTTCCCATTGTCACACACACGATCTTTTCTTTCTTCCCTTCATGATTCATTCAGCTTGGTTCATTGTTGTGCGACCGAAACCAAAGAAAGAGAGGAGAGGGGCAGATGATTATGGAGACGGAACATTCAGTGAGAGAGACGAGTTTAGCAACCCTTCTTCTGCTCCCCCATTCTATTCCTTGTGCTCATTTCCCTCATCTCCATCTTCTTCCTCTCCATCTTCTTCTTCATCTATATCTTCCCATTTCTCTCATCAACCATTACAAAATAAGAAATGTTTATCTCAACCTTATTTTTCATAACCTAGATTTCTAAGGAATTAATGGATTGTAGTTTTTTTTTTTTTTGTTCTTGTGATATGATATTTGTTCTTTTTTTTTAAAGAGAAATTATTGCCATGATTTCTTATACTCACTTTCTCTTAAGATTGAAAATGGAAAGGTTAGTTTTCCTTGCCCTCATCCTTTAGAAATTTCAATGTTTGAGGCTTTTATTCTCAGATTTCTAAAAGAAAAAAGAAAAAAAACTGAGAGGTTTCTTGATGTGTTTTTGTCATCTAAATATGGAAATAATACTTTGAAGCACATCGGTGTTGGCATTAGTTTTTTTTAATGTTTTTTGAAATGGAAAAATCTTTGATTGGTTCTATTTTCACAAAAAAAAAAAGTGTTGCAGTTTAATTCTTTCAATTGAGGAGTTATTCTCCTTCTCATTCTTCTCACAAATTGTTGCACCAATTTTGGTTTTATATAACTGCATTGTAGCTACACCTCTTTCTATTTTCTTTGATATGGTTTCGATGGTGAAAAGAACAGTGGTTACATATCTTCGTTGTTTTTTTTTTTCCTTAATCTTGTAAATAAGAGAGAGGTACTGAGGATTGTTATTATTTAGCAAAGGAATGGTGTTGATATTTTTGAAATCAAGAATCAAGACAAATTTATTTCTCCACCAAAAAAATGAAGTACATTCATTCTTTATTCATTTGCTTGAAATAATCAGAAATAAGAGAACGAGTTTTCATTTCTTTGTCATGAAATGGATCTCCTACAGAATGAACTTTTTTCTTGAAATAATCAGATTATTCTTAACTGATTCTCCTATTAAAAAAAATTGAGGAGATCTATATAGTTTTTTTTATGATAAATGGATGCACTGTTGGTTGGTGTTGGGCTTGTTTTTGTTTTTGTCCATCAGTTTCTCTTTAAGAAAAATATTTTTTGAACTATCATCGAATGTGAGATTCATTTGTATGACATTTTAATTTCAAAGTTCTTCCTAAGAGCATGAGAAGCAATTTTTGGAAGAAGGGTTACTACAAAGTATGGGTTGTTATCTCCTGGCTTTCTGAATTTTAACATTGGCAAATTTCCTATTATAATGAGTGAATGTTAATCATCTTACAGATTTACAAATTTGAAAGAATGTTTATTCTCAATTTTTTTTGTCAATGTTATCCTTTTTTTATGAAACTTCTTTGGTTGTTGTGAGAGTTATTTCTAGCTTCTGCATTTGTTGATAAAGTAGCAAAAAGATTAAGGTGGGAATATGCCCGAGTCATTAACTATTCTCTATAAGTTGATTCCTACAGAACTTCTAGCTTTATCATTTCTTTTCAATATTTTTGGGTAATTAATTAATTAAAATAATATAAAATAGGAAAAAAAAGTTATTTATTTAAATTAAAATAATTAATACACTTCTCTAATTTTTCGAAGTAATTTAATAAAATAATTTTAATAAATTTAAAAAATAATCAAAATTTTAAATTAATTAATTAATTAATTTAGGAGTTTTACTTAATAATTACTTAAAATAATTAAAATATTAAAATATTTATTAATTAATTTTAAATAGTAAAAGAATTATTTAATTTTTAAAATAACTTATAATAAAAAAATTTATAAATGTTCAAAAAAATTAATTATTATTTAAATACTTAATTAATTAATTAATTTAAGATTTTTAAAAATAATAATAGTATTAAACTTAATTTTTAAAGTTAAATAATAATAATAATAATAAAGAGTTTTTTATTTAAAAAATAAAATATTATTATTATTAATTAAAAGTTAATTAAATATATTGATTATAATTGAATTTTAAAGTTTTGAGTAATTAAAACTATTTAAATAATAATAGATATAAAATAAATATAGATTTAATTTTAACTTTATATATAATATATATATATTATATAT
>NW_021320077.1:410432-421288 GCF_001605985.2 Dendrobium catenatum
TCTCTCTCTCTCTCTCTCTCTCTCTCTCTCTCTCTCTCTCTCTCTCTCAGATCTCAGATACATACTAAAACCTTTTTTTTTTAATTAAAACCAACAGAGAGGCCTACACGTTAATATAAAATATGTTACAGAGTCCTTATAAGAGACATTCAGCTCACTACTGCTCAAACAAGTTACAAAATAAAGAAACAAAACCTAAGAGCCAATTGTCTCGACTACAAAAAATTACAAGGCACCCTAGTAACAATCTAATGATGCTATAGAGAAGTATCCCAAAAAGAAAGATCTTAAGATAACTATAAAGCCCACTCTTTCTGCCAAAAAAATTGGAAGACAATCCTAATCCGCTCCACCTGCAAAAAAGAAAGGATGTAAAAGAAAAAATTACACCAAAACAAACTATTAGTATAATAAATGCTAAAATTGGGGTAGGTACTAGCAATAAATAAGCATAAAACAAAACATTTCCAAGAAATGCTAGTCTTAGAATTCATGCTAATAAAGATCAGAATACTCACATTAATACTAACTTCATTAGGAGAGTCCACAAGACACTCAATCCTACCAGGGGAACCATCCAAAGCCACCACAGAAACATTCCACCAACACAGTCTCAGAATACCAACAGCATAGCACAGGTTAACCAGAAATCAAATAGAGATAATCAAGGAAAACCACCAACCCCAGCTATAAGCATAGAACCACCAAACATAAATAATATCAAGATACTTCTAGAACGCTCAATGCCCCCCAACACTCCAGCAATAACACAGGGAAGAGCTCGGGTATAACAAATTGCTAGAAAGCATGAGAGCTCCAAAATACAACAAGCAATAGCACATAACAAGCCCCCCAATAGGAGATAAAAACCTATCCTTAATCCCACCATTACCCCCAACACCTAACCAGGTAGGAGAGCAACAATGGGATAGACCCTAAGCAACAAAAATAGAGAAATCATTGCTCCAGTCTAAATCCACAAAGATAATACAAGAAAAACCATCAAAATGCCAGCCACCAAAAACCCAAATAAAAGTATACCATGTGCTACAGTAGTAGCACAGAAAACTCCAAAAATAAGGAAGAGGCACAGCCAATAGCCTAGTCCAGCAATTCATTCCAACAGCAAGAAATAAACAGAACCAGCAATAACAATAAAAGATAGGATTGCTAGAAAGGATCCATCCAACAACACAACAACACCAAGGAGAATAAGGGATAAACAAAATAGTCCAAAACACCAACAGAGTAAACCAATAATGCCAAAAATCTACAAAGCCCAGCAAACACAACAAACCAGAGAACAGACCAACCAGTACCAAAAAAACCAAGAAAAATAATTAAGTACTAACATAAGGAACCCCACAAGCATCAAGATAAAGAAAACCATTAAGAGGGCTAGGAATATAAGATTGAATAACATCAATAAAATATCCAAGACTACAACCCAAGTTAGCAAGCCACAAAGCACAAGAATTACCAGCCTAACTAACATTGCAAAAAGATGAATTCAAACAACAACATCCTTTTAATTTCCCTAACATTATAAAAGAGATTCGGGTTGTAACACACATCCTCCACATCCTGAAAGGGAATAATGTTAACACCAGAATTAACTTCAATATATAAATTAATTAAATTAAGAGAGATTCATAATTGAATGCCATAAAGAATTGCCCTAATAAGAGCAGTATCAACATTACCATTATGAACCAGGCCCACAAAGGCAACAATAAGATGGTCATTACTATCCCGAATAGGACCACCACAGCCATCCATAGAGTCAAAAAAAAAAAACCATCAACATTCAATTTAAAGAAATTAGGAGGGGGATTTTTCTAATAGATAACATTAAGAGAAGAAGGAGCTCTCTCCTAATTAACCCCTAAAGTAGTGCTATCATCATAACAGTTTTTAAAACTCTTAATAGTAAGTAAGTTAACAGCCACAAGAGCTAAAATTTTATCCTTTACCCTTTGAATAACATTGAAATAGTTCATCCTCACACCATTGAAAATGAAATTATTCCTCTCCAACCAAAGAAACCAAAGAATGAGAGAAGGTAAAGCATTATGAATGTGACCTTTAGTATCAATAAACCAAGACTTAAGTAACGAATAAAGAGAAAGGGGAGCATTAAAATAATTTAACTAAAATAAATCATCAAAATAAAACCACGTTCTAATAGCCATAGGGCCGTAAAAAAAAACATTATGCATATTCTCCATGTGAAAATAGAATTGATAATTAGAAGATAAATTGAAACCTATTTTAATAAGATTAACCTCTGTAGAAATAAATTTATGTAAAACCCTCCACAAAAACATTGAAACAATAAAAGGGATACTCTTATGCAAGATTTTAGAGAAAGTATTGTTCATGTTGCCTTTATCCCTAAAAGAGTGCCAAGCATTTTTTATGTAAAAACCACCATATTTGGATAAATCACATAAAATAATATCTTTGGAAGTAGTATTATTCTCATTGAAGAGTTTATCATAGTCCCAACTATTCTCACTGAAGAAAAAATTAACTTTAACCGAAGCAAAATAAGTAGAATTCAGAATAGAATCAATAGAATCTTTACCTAACCATTTATCATGCTAGAAAAAAATATTACCTTCACCAAGCCCCAAAGGAATAAAGGGCTCCACCTCCCATTTGATCTTGCAAAGCCTTTTCCAAACTTTAGAGTCCCCAATTTTAGGAGAGATATTAGTAGGATGGTTAACCACATAATATTTAGAAATCATAATGTTGGCCCAAAGAATCTCGTGAGTGCACAAATTATACCAAAGTTTAAAGGAGAAGGCCTTAGCAAGATCATGTAAATTTTTTTCAACCAAGACCACATTCAGATAAAACACCACAACATTGCTCTCAAGCAGCCCAAGTAATTTTAGAAGATGAGAAAGTACCTTTCCAAAAGAACTTGTTAATAAGCTTATGGATCCTACTACAAACAGCATGAGTAGGAAAAATAGTTTGAAACATATACAAAGGTAAAGCACAAAGAACACTTTTGATCAGAGTCACTCTTCCACCAAAACTAAGAAAATTAGATTCCCAAGATAAGAGCTTATTTTGAACATAAGCAATAAGATTAACAAACATAAAAGTATGTCTTCTACCTTTAAACAAAGGAACACCAAGATACTTAATAGGCAAGTTAGCATGAGTAAAACCAGTGGCATCTTTGATAGCTAAAATACGATCATTGGAAATCCTCTTAGAAGCAATAAAGCAGCATTTATTTTTACTAAAAGAAAGGCCACTAACCAATTCAAAAAGATTGAAAAAACTCCATAATTTTATGAATTCTATTAATAGTAGCATTAGTAAAGATAATAAAGTCATCAGCAAAGCATAAATGGGATATATGGAAGCCTCCCAAAGTTCTAAAATAAAGACTAGGGTTAATCTCAAATAAATTAGAGAAACCCCTGGACATAAATTCAGCCGCAATAATAAAAAGAGAAGGGGAAATAGGATACCCCTACCTTAAGCCATGAGAGGATTTGAAGAAACCATAACTGGAATCATTAAGAATGATGGAAAAATAAACATTTTCAATATAATTCTTAATAAGACTAATAAACACAAAGTCAAAGCCAAAAAGCTCAAGCATAAAGTAAATGAAATTCCAATTTATATTATCATAAGCCTTAGTAATATCAAGTTTCAAAATCACATTACCCCCTCTAACCCTGACATCCAAATCTTGACATAATTCTTGAGCCAAAAGAATATTCTCCGTGATAGCCCTACCTTTCACAAAACCCATTTGATAAGGAGAAATAATTTTAGGTAAGATTGAAGAAAGCTGATTCAAAAAAAATTTAGAAACCAATTTGTTGAAGAAAGTACAAAGACTAATAGGATGGAAATCATTCCAAGTTTGAACATAATTATTTTTAGGAATAAGCACTAACTAGGTAGAATTAAAAAATATAGGAATAGGATTGCCAGCAAAAAATCCAAAATAGCAAAAAAAATATCATTATGAATAGCATGCCAACATTTTTGAAAGAAAAGAGTAGTGAAATCATCAGATCCACCACATAATCACTATTCATGCCCATCAAGGTTTCTTTAACCTCCTCAAAAGAAGGAGGTCTAGAAAGAGAAGCATTATCCTCAAGGGATAGAAGGTTGGGAATAAAACAATGGTCCATAACTTGAAAAGGAGTGAAAACTTTATTAAAATGGTTTTGAAAATGAAGCACAGCTAAATTAGCAATCCCAACATTATCAGAATAAGAGCCATCCTCCCTTTGGATGTTGTTGATACTATTCTTTATCCTTTTTCTCTTAGTTAAAGCATGTAAGTACTTAGTATTATTATCACCCTCAACCAAGTGCTTAGCAGTAGCTTTTTACTTCCAAAAGACCTCTTCCTGAGCTTGAAAATTAAACATATCAAGTTTAGACTGCTTAAGCAAAGAAAATTAGCATCATAATGATCATTTTGACATAAATTCTCATTAGAAGCCACACATTGTTCAGCTTGTAAAATATTAGAAAAGATATTTCTAAAAACATTATGATTCCACTAATTCAGAACTAGCTTTAACTTCTTAAGCTTCAACCAAAGCCTTTTCATACCAAAAATAGAATTATCATGATGTAAAGGAGCTTGCCAGTTATAATTAACCACATAAAAAAAGAAATTATTAAGTAACCACATATTTTGGAATCTGAAGTGAGAAGAGGCATTAAATTATTTATTCTTAATGTTGATAAGCAGAGGATAATGAACAAACAAAGTTCTACTAAGATGCTGCACATTAGTGAAATTAATAACATTAATCCAGGAATCATTAAAGAGCACTTGATCAAGACTTTGCCATAAGTCCAGGTAAAGTTATTTCCAACAAACCCAATATCAATCAAATTACAAGATAAAATCATATTATTAAAATCAGACATAAAATGAAAAGAAGGGGCAGACCCACCAATCCGTTCAGAGGGGGTAACGATAGCATTAAAGTCACCACCAACCAGCTAAGGC
The DNA here is from genome assembly GCF_001605985.2 of Dendrobium catenatum. Lineage (NCBI taxonomy): Eukaryota > Viridiplantae > Streptophyta > Magnoliopsida > Asparagales > Orchidaceae > Dendrobium > Dendrobium catenatum. The sequence goes on from NW_021320077.1 coordinate 415,444, forward strand.
TTGATCATGGGTTTATTATGATTTGGATGCTAACCCATGAAATATAACCTGCCAAGGACCAACCTTGACATACATGTTTTTACTCATTTAGGTTAGGTATTTATATCGTAGCTTAGCATCCAAATCCTAATAACATGAATAATTATATTTCCTGGGTTTCTTTTATAGTATGCTGAATGGATCATACAATATATTATACTCAATGTTGCTGACTAAGGAACTAGATCATTCTGTCTAAACAAAGTTGTTATTTTTTTATAAGATTAGGATCATATAGTATAATTTGTTTAATGTTGCCAATTAAATGTATTTGACCTTCTTATCTGAATAAAGTTTGTTTGAACAAGTTTTCTATTTTTTTGGATTATACGATTCGATTCATATAACATGATATCTACTTTGATTTGATTCATTTATTTCAGGTTCAAAAATAGGTCACTATTAACATTAAAAATAAATTTTCATATTGCACAAGCCAATTCATCTAATATAAACAACTCAAATATTGAATTTACCTACTTTTAGATATATCAAAATTTTAGTGCTTTAAATTTCAAATAGTTGATCAACTAGTATGATGTGGTTTGTATTGTATGATTAGATTACACATTTTTAAAATTCATATTTATGTTAATTGATGCTATTTTATGTTCATAAATTACAAAATTGTCATTAATGTGAGCTAGTACAATTTGGATCGTACCATATGATTAATCAGAGAATCAAGTGTTTTTATTAACATTTAAATGATTATTTTCTATTCCATACTCATGTGTGTGTGTGCGCTCGCGCGTGTGCTTGGTTTCTCCACCCACTATATGCCTAAAGTATAGAAAGAGTTAAGAAAATTAAAAAATAGAAAAATACTTATTAACATACATTTTTATTTTTGGACCTTCTTGATTTTAATGGAATTTCTTTATGTTTGATTCTTTTAGCATTATCAAATATTTGTTTTAATTATGTTATATGTCTCCTCCCTATTATGTTAATATAAAAAAAAATTTCTTGCACACATAACTCGACTTTTTTTTTTTTTTTCGACTTATGATTGTATAATAAATAATATTTGTAATAATCAAAATCCAACTGTACACCAAGCTCGCGGGGTTCAACATTTATGTTCCAAGCACCTCTTAATTTGTCCAAGGCAATTTGAAATCAAATTGAGCTTTGATTTAATTTCAAATTTTTATGACCCTTAAACCACCATAAACTTTAGCAAATCATAGTAAATCACCTCTTGCTCAAAAATTAATGAAGAAAAAAGAAATATTCCTTTTATTTTATAAATTATAAAATACTTCTCCAAACTAAACACCATTACCTATACATTTAATAATTTATTAAGATTATAAGCCTTAGAAACTTAAACAAATCCTTGAAATTTCTTGCTTACATCTAATTGACCACATATTCAAAGGTTTGTCGTGACGTTTCTAATAATCTCTAGCTTTAATTTCAAGAAGGTTTGAGATAATTTTCTTAGAAATCTCTCAAACCCTAATTCTAGTTTAAGTTAGGGCACCTATGAACCTACTAAACTCTCATAACACATAATAAATTTTATAAAAATCATGAAAATATGAAATTTTTTAATACATAAACTAAATCAAATATATAATCTAATAAAATCAATTCAAGATAAAGTTAGAGAGAGAAAGTCCATGATTTTCAATGGTTTTTTGAATTTCGTCGTCATCCGTTCTTTGTAGTTTTTTCGCCGTTCATGGACGGCCTTCCGTCGTCTGACAGCAATGGCCGGAATTTGATTCCTGAACATTATAAATCAAATTGTTTATCTGTTCCAAGGGGTTTGCAATCTTATGGTTCACTGCATATCAACGAGCTTTCCTTTGATAGAGCTCCTATTTTGACTCTGGTTGAAGGTAAAGGAAAGCAGCTCATGGAAGAAGTGATTTTGAATGATTCTCCTGGTTTTAGGTGTAATTCTCTTATGGATTCTTTATCTTCTAGTCTGAAATTGTTCGTTGATAGGTTTGTTAACACAAAACCTGATACATCAGCTGTTAAATCAATGAATTTCATTGATAATCAAATTAGCATTTTAAATGGTTGTTTTAATGCTACTGTGCCTGATCCTCCCAAAGAACTTAGTAACAACAATCTGGAAGCTATTGAAGAAAGAACAAGCAATCCTTGGTTGAAGCATCCATATATTAAGGTGGACATGAAGAATGTTGATCACTGTTATTCAAATGATGGTTCTGCGGTTCATCATTATGAACCAAATGTACAAAATAATATGATGAAGTTACAGTCCTCATTGGTAGTCAAAGTGTTTGGCAGATCACTCCCTACCCAGGTGATAATGGGAGAGTTGAGAAGGCAATGGTCTCATCTCCGGAATTTCAATCTAACGTTGCATGGATCTAGATGGGTTCTATGTTCCTTCTTGACGATTAATAGCATAGAAAAGGTTTTTACGGGTGGACCATGGTTTGTTAATAACCACATTGTTGGAATGGGAAGGTGGAATCCTTCCTTCAATCCAGCGTCCTTGAAAGGACTTGTTTCTCTAGTATGGATAAGAACGCCCAACCTCCCTTTATATTGTTGGGATGAAATGAATGTTTCAAGAATTGCATCAATGGCTTGTATGCCTCTCTTAATTGATGGCAATATGTTTCAATGGGGAAGAAGGGAGTTTGCACGTATTTGCATTCGAGTTGAGCTTGATAAAAAACTACCCTTAGGATTTTGGGTTGATGGAAGTAAGGGAAGATTCTTTTAGAAATTTGAATATGAGAAGATTTCCTCTTTGTGCTTTCAATGTGGTAGAATTGGACATTTGGCTGATTTTTGTCCTGAATAGAAGAAACACAATGATTCCAAAAGTATGGAGAAGGCAGTTGGATACAGTAACGTTCAGGATAAAACTTTTCAATCTTCTGAAGCCTTGGAAGATCAGACATATGGACCGTGGATTCTCGTCGACAATAAGAAGAAGGTTAGAAAAAATTCAGAAGCTCCTAGGACTTCTACCATTTCTAAAAATGGAATTGTTTGTAAAGCAAAAGTGAACACTCTACCAGTATCTGTTAAAAGCAGTAGTGGAGTGGCTCCATTACCTAATGTTAAAGATAATATTGTTGCTGAAAAAATGACAGGAGATTTCATCTCTACTGAAAGAGTGGTGGCTGACAGTATTATTGTTGATCCTGCTCCTGAAGTTAGCTTCAGGAATGATTCAGATGACCGTGGTATACCTCCTTATTTATCTTGTAATTCTATTAGTACTGATAATAATAAATTTGATGTTCTTAATGATATATTGGAGGAGAATGTCAATGATAAAGAGGCTAATAGTTGTGTAGATGTAGAAGAAGGTGAATTATTGGAGGCTCTTGTTGAAATTTCATCTATTAATAAGAAGGAAACAACTCCATTATCTGCTATGAGAAGTATGGAAAAAGATACAGGAGGTATGGGCAAAATTTTTATTGGTGGAAGCAAACCAAAACTTTCTAAGGAACTTAGAAACATTGGTCCCATTAACAATTCAGCTAGACTGAATAAATTAAATGATAAGAAGAAAAGAAATGGGGGATCTCCCCCTTTCTTATCTAAATGACTTCTTTAGTTTTTTGGAATTGTAGGGGGTCGCGCAAGAAGGAAGCCTCCTTATATCTGTGTGGGCTCCGAAAATTCGGCCCCGGCCTCCGCTCGCTTTTCTTTATTCGGCGAGGGAGTTTTAACGAACTAAGTTCCGAGGTAAATTTTGGAAGGCAGATGGGTTTGTAGATAAGACACTACCCAGAGATTTCGCCCTCATTTTGTGAGGACTTTATGATCTGAGTTCTGGTTTCCTACGGGCGCAAGCCCCTATAGTTAATTACCTCTCCCGATCACGAGAGAGAACTTTCGATTAAGGCTAGTCATCAATCACATACGTATAGAATACGTGCATCTGGCATATAGTAGCAGCATAAATTTGTGATAATTTCTAATGTTGTTGATTTTATTTACATATCTTATCTCAATCACTTTCAAGCTTAAAATATTATGAATTTCATAAATCTGGTTACATTTCTAACATTCTTTTCATCTTTACCTTTTTGATGTTGTCAAAAAGGGGGAAATTGTTGTTGTTGCGTTTGTTTCGCACTGTTTGATTTTCATAGTGTTATTTGTTTTTGTAGTGTTTGATTTTCGTATTGTTGTATTTGTAGTATTGATTGTTTTCTTTTTTTTATCTTGTGTGTTGTTTTGTGTTGTATAAACTTTTTGAAAAACAAAAAAAAAAAAATTTAAGTGATTCAAATGCCTCCTTATTTTCATGAGTTCATAAATCAGGGGGAGTTTAGGAAATCTTGAAAATTTGAAATCCTACAAATAATAATTGTTTTTGCCATCATCAAAAAGGGGGAGATTGTAAGAGAGTTGCTATTTTGCATGTTTTACATACTTGCAACTTATATACTTTGATGATTTCAAATATTATTTTTTTTTATATCTCCTAACACTTTTTGGAAGCTTTATTTTCTCTAGTGATACTAACATTTCAGGAAACACTCCAAGCGATGAAGACTTCAAATTATTATTTTGTAAATTACAAGTTTTTTGAAATGAAAGGAAGTGGTTGTAATGAGTGAAAAAATCACAACACACAGTCTTGGGGGAAAAATTTATGAACTGGATCGTACGGACGAACTTTGTCGTACGGACAGTCATATCAATTAACCTCAGAAGAGCAATGAATCTAACAGGCGAGAGAAAATTTTCTAAGTCTTATCGTTCAGGACGATTTAATATTCGTCCTGGAACTGAACGTCTCGGGAATTTAATTTCATTGTTCGTCAAACGATAATTAATTTTCGTCCCAGGACGAAGCTCTCTGGATGAGATCGTACAGGACGAAATTAATTTTGTCCAGGACGAAGCTCTCTGGATGATATCGTAACAGATGAAATTAATTTATGTCCCAGATGAAGCCTCTTTATGAGATCGTACAAGACGAAATTAATTTTCGTCCCAGGACGAAGCCCTCTGTTTGCAATCATACAGTACGAAATTTATTTTCGTCTCTGGGACGAAACGCTCTGTATAAAATCGTCTTAGGACGAAACTTGTTCGTCCCAGGACGAACCAACCGACTTACTCAGTTGGTTACGTCCTGTAGAATTTGGGAACCGATCTATGAAATAACTGTTTCGTACCAGACGAACCTAGTTCGTACGGGATGATAAAGCGTGTAGGAATATAGTTTCGTACTAATATACATTAAGGTCATTCTGACTTTTAAGTAAAATCCTCCAGGATGATCCCACGATCGTACGGGACAATCCACTGCGTACAGAATTGAAAACTTGCAATTTTGGGCAGTTTTTCTTGTCTTTTGTATAAATAGTTCAAATTTGACTGCCACCTAATCTTTTTGCCATTTGATCTTCGTGCCTATTGAAAGAAAGTCAAGGAGAGAGTGTGAAGAGAGCATTCAAAGGAGGATTCCTACCACTGGAGCGTGAAGGCTTCACTGTATTCAAAGATAAGAATCTCTACTTTGTGAATTGGGATTAATTTCACTCTTTTCTTTCTTCTTTCTAGATTTCTTGTGAGAAGATCTGTCAAGGAGATCCGGCTTTCTCTGCCGACACTTGAGAGTGTGACACGCCAAAGGGTTCTCTGCCACACTGGAGAGTGTGACAGCCGAAGGGTTCTCTGCCCACACTAGGAGAGTGTGAAAGGATGAGGGTTCTCTGCCCACAATCAGGAGAGTGTGAAAGGACGGACGGTTCTCTGCCAACATTGGGATTGTGTAAAAGGACGATGTTCTCTGCCGCCACCGGTAGTGTTGAAAAGAGTTGTTTGTAAGGCTTTCCGC
>NW_021320077.1:422991-514607 GCF_001605985.2 Dendrobium catenatum
CTTGTTGTGGGTGTAAAAGGAGAGACACTATTGGTATTAGTGCAATACTCAGAGTGTGCCTCTGGGGAGTGGATGTAGGTCTGGTTTAGACGAACCACTATAAATCTTGTGTCGTTTACTTTACTGCTTTTTATTTTCAGCATTTTTCTTTTATTTGAAAAAATTTGTGGTTGAAAAACTTTTTTATAAAAATTTCATTAAAAGTTTAATTTCGGTACAACTAAAATTTAAAAAGAGGGTTAAGTTTTAAACTACCAATTCACCCCCCCCCCCCTCTTGGTAACCTTGGGACATTAACTTAGGTTTAACAACCTATTCACTAGACTCAACAATGAATCCTAGTTGAGACAGGTCTTTGGATAGCATTTGGTGGATCTTGTGTTGTCTGTCACTATTTATTTAAAAGATCACCCCCCCCCCCCCCCCTCTTGGTAACCTTGGGACATTAACTTAGGTTTAACAACCTATTCACTAGACTCAACAATGAATCCTAGTTGAGACAGGTCTTTGGATAGCATTTGGTGGATCTTGTGTTGTCTGTCACTATTTATTTAAAAGATCATAAGGATTGCTTGGAAACGTCTTTCAAGTGTTCTAGGAAGTCAATTTCTGCTTTAGCTTTTAAAAAATAGATTGAAGATGGTGGGGAGGATGATTATTGGTGTTGGATTATAAAATTCAAATTAAAACCTGCTATTGAGTTGTTTTGGTGGTGGCTAAATAGGAATCTTATTCCTTCAAATAATTTTTTGATTTATAGAAGACTTATGGAGTTTAATGGCTATCCGAGAGGCTGTTTAGAAATTGAAGATTCTGATCATGTTGTAGCTAAATGTTTGAATATATCTCAAGTTGTTCTTTCTCTTAGTAAATGGGGTTTCTCTCTTCCTACAATTGGATCTCTTGCGAAATGTATAAAGTTCCTAAACCAACTTGCTATTTCAAATCCCTTTTATGGGAATTTTTATTGTTCGGTTGTGTATTGGTGTTGGAAAAGTAGAAATGAATTAGTACATGAAAAATCAGAGGATAGCTCTTCTTTCATAGCTAAGTGTCTTAATCTTGTTGTGGCTTCTTTTAAGAAGGATTAGAATTTGAAGAACTAGGATCCTAACCAGTTTTGTTAGCTATCTCTCCCGTCTTGGCATCCCCTGCATCCTAATTGGATCAAGGTTAATGTAGATGCTTCCTTGTTGAGTTCTAACAAAGTAAATGTAGGTGGTGTGTTTAGAGATTTTAAAGGTAGATTCTTGGATGCCTTTGGAGTTAGTTGTCTTCATTGGGACAGCTCTCAATTAGAAATTCTTTCTTTAAGGAGATTCATTCAAGATTGGATGCTTGAGGTTAATGGTCTGATTATTGAAGGAGATAATGAAAATGTTATCAAATTATTTCAAAAAATTATGTTCAATAAGGATGAAGTCAAGAAAGAAATCATTAATATGAAGGATATTATATTTCTTACTGATTTCAAATTGATTCTATTTCTTTTTGTAATTGAGATTGTAATAAGTTAGCTGATATGCGTTCTAACTATGCTCTTTTCAGATTTTTTTGGATGACGTTAGTTGTAATAATATTCCTCCTTCCTTTATTTCAATGTTAAAGGAGGAATGTGATGGGTGTTTTTATGTTGTTCTTTTCTGATTAATAATGTTTTCCCTAGTGCATTTCTTCAAAAAAAAAGGCAAAGCTCCTAGCCTTATTGGTTTCTCTACCTAATTCTTCAAGGTTTCTTGGAACATTGTAATCCCTCTTTTAGTGAGCCTGTTAAACACTTCTTTCATAGTACCTTATTAGGTGTAAGAGTTAAACATTTTTATATTACCTTAATCCCTAAGACTTTGCAGTCCTCCATAATGGAAAGCTTATACCTATTTTGTTGTACAATTTTGCTTATAAGGTGATTGATATGCTTTTGGCAAATATATTAGGTAACCTTTTGCCTAGATTAATCCAGTGAACTCAATCAACTTTTATTAATGGGAGGGATATTGTTAAAAACTTTAACTCTTTCTAATAAAATGTTGAGAGGTTTCAATCAAGGTTATTCTCCAAGATCTTTTTATGACACTATTGATCTTGAAGAAGTTTTTGATAATGTTGATAAAATCTTTTATTATAACATAATGATTTCTTTGAATTTTCATATCATTATCACTGCTTAGATGTAAGGTTTCTTTAACCTAATGTTTATCAACTTGATAGAGACTTGCACCATCCAAGTGCCTTTCTTTATTATCATCAGTAGTGAGATGCAAGTTTCTTTAACTCAATGATGCCTTGTGATAAGGATTCCCACTCTCACCCTTCCTATTTATACTCATAATGGATATCTTCTCAATATTGATAGATTCTTCTTGCTTGAATGGATCCTTCTCAAGTATTTCTAAAATATAGTTTAAAGTGTCACACCTCATCTATGATGATGACCTATTGGTGTTTGGGCTTACAAATCATCAAAACTTATCCCAACATCACCATATTATGTGGTTATTCAAGATGTCTACTAGGTTGTTGGCCAATCATGTTAAATAAGATATTTATTTTTCTAAATTTGTTTGCTCTAAATTGTAGCTCTAAATTGTAACTCTAATTTTATAATGTTCTTGGTTTTAATTTCAAACCACTACCTGGGAACTATTTGAGGATTCCCATTATAGCTATCAATACTAACATATCTAACTGCTCTTCGATTATGAATAAACCTTCCGGTTGAGTTAGTGGTTGGAAGCAAAAATTTCTCTCCTTTATTGGAACGTTTCAAAGGATGTAGGGGGTCTCAATCCGCCCACTATTGATACACTTCATTCTCAATCCAAAGAAAGATCATTTGGAGATTTTTTTATAATAAATCCCCTCTTTTTGACTAGTGTTATAAATTATATAGATCCATTTGGGATAAGTTCTCTAGCTACTCATCGCCTTTTTGGAAGTAACTTCATAGGTGTGCTTAAAAATTGAGATGTATAATGGTGTTTAAGGTTATTACATAGGGTCAGTTATTCTTCTTCTGGGATCCTTGGATGAACGGTCTTTCTCTAGTGGAAAATTTTTGCATGAATTTTGTGGACTATATTCATTGCTCCATCTTGGTTATGATTTCTATTTATGGGTGCTAATAAGAATCATAACTTATGCACTAACAATCATATGGCTAATCAAATTAAAAGCATCATTAATGACAATTGCAATATTACAAGTTTTTAGCTGGGAAAAAATTCTCAATAAACTTTTAGTATAAGATGTACTAAAATCTCTCCAAGGTAAATGTTTGACACAAATATATGCATTTCAAGGAGTTGGCTATCAAATATGCCTACTTTTCTTTGAAAATCATCAAAAGGGAAATATGATAAGTGTAAAAAATGTTTTGTTTTATGTTTTAATTTGTTAGTGAAAATGTGTTATTTTAGTTGTATTTATGAAGAAAAATGTAGAAAATGGGCAAAATTTTCATGTATAGTTCAGCATCATGGCGGCGGACATAATACCTCTAGGATGCCAACATTGACACCACCGGAGCTCCTGAATATATACATAATGGCTCCTCGTCTCTATTAGACAACATCAGAGGAGTCAGCACCATAAGCGCACCCAACTATCACAACACTAAAGCATTATAGGAGTCATGGTTGTAAAGCCTTTTCTCTATATGCACAGCACCATGGCACCAAATTCTAAGGGAGTTACATTTGGACATTACAGTGCTCCACCATTAGCAGTGCCACGATGCAATAGTTGTAACTGTTCAGGCCATAATCTGCCAATAAAGTGAGACATTGATTCATTAAACAACAGGACCATATCAACAAGCGTTGTAGCAGAAGAAACCTTCAATGTTGCGATGTTAGTTCATTTTATGGGCCCCACAGTGCATGTTTCTCAAGCAAAGTAGCGCTAGAATCCATTTTCTACATTTTTCTATAAATAATCTATTCATAATGTTAGTAAGAGACTTCAATCACTTATTTAAATTCAATATTTATAGTGCTTTTTTTTCTTAGGGGTAACCGCTAAGGGAATTCAAAGAAGTACTATATACATTCTAAAAGAGTGTTTTGCTTGTGTTTGTGGAAGCAATTTTGTAAAATTAAGGAGGAGTGTAGAGGAGATCATCGAACTATCCAATGATATCTTTTATTTTGTACTTTCTATTATGTAAATAATGAAAATGTATATGCTTCACTTGTTCTTAATGCATGTTTGTCTAAATTCTCTAGTTTTGGATTAATTATGTAAATGAAATATGAAATATTAATGAGTTTTATTTATCAATAATTTCATAATTTTTTTAATATACCAGGTCTTCATTTAATGCACAAAGTGGCCATATGTGTTATTAATATCAACTATAATGCGGAGCCTAGGAATTGGAAAGCAGGAACAACTAAGTATGTTGGAATGGTATGATACAAGCATAGGCATAGTGCTTGTCATGTGTTAAATTTATAGAGATGAACTTTCATGAGAGGGTTTTAATAGTACATGCTTTAATTACTATTCTAAGATTTTCATAAGGTGGCAGGCTATGAAAGTTTAGAGTGATATTGAGGTTGGAAGAGTTTAATTTATCTTATCTCTTTATGCATGACTGAGTAGTTGGTAATGCATATACTCTAAATAGCATCAATAAAAAAGTGAATTATTAGAAAACGTATTGTATTTACATTCAATCAATTAAAAAAAAATTATCTCTATAGTAATTCATTTAATTATTTTTAATTTTAGATTATGTGACTGAATCTCCACCAAAACTTATTTTTGTTGAGTAGGATAATTATTATAGTTGAAGTGGACAATACTAGTATTACAAGTAAATAATTTTTCTCGTGGGATTGTTACTCTACTCTATCACTATATTACTTGATTTGCCACATATACTTATGTATATTAAGTGAGGTTTTTATAATTTTTATATCAAAGAAAATCTAAGTATTGTTTAGGAACTGCTAGATCCCTAAATCATTTTCACAATTCTTTAGATTACTCCACTGACCCCATCAAACTCAAAATGGTTCATTCTTTTAACAAATGGGCTATTATGGTTTATGTTAATTGTGTTCTTTTCTCTCAATACAACGATAACCATTCTCATTTATTTTTTGTTTATGTGTTGTCCTTAAATATTCTTAAGAGTAACAGCCCGTTGTGAGGCTTCTTTAATTTTGGGGGCATTATGCATCAAATTTTAAGTTACTTCGATAACATTTTATGTAAAAGTAATATGAAAATTTTCCTTTCTCACTGCCAGCTTCATTTGGCAAGAGAGAAACAATCACATTTTTAGAGGTAATATTTTGGATGCTAATATTATCATTGAAAAAAAAAAAAATTGTTTTAAGATTGAAGAGCATAAGATGTTATTATAGTTCTAATTTTCCTTCCCAATTGAGGTCATTATGTTTAACTTAATTTATGTTGAGGCTATCTCTATTTTTTGTTCATTGTGTTGGATCTGCTTATCTCTTAGTGTTTTTGTTCTATTTTTTGTTCTTTGTGTTCGGGATAGCTTTTTTATTGCTTCTTAAAATAATTTTTTAGTACAAAAATTTTTTATTTTTGTATTAAAAAATAGTTTTAAGAAGCAGTAAAAAACCAACCCAAACGAGGCCTAAAACTGGATTGATGCTTTCTCGTTCTTAGGTACTTCGGTCTGTTGCTCTTTCCCCCTTTCTTTTTTTTTTTTTTGGACATTTAGGCCATTTAAGGCAAACTCACACACACAACGCATACACATAGACTCGAAACTTGGACCTCTTAGTTGGAAGCCTAAGCTCTCAACCAATAGGCCAAGGAGAGTTGTGTGTTTCCCCTTTCTCCCTTTTGCTAGATTATATTTTCTGGACTTTTTGGGATGCTACTAGTTATGTGATATGGATGATGTTGCTCCTTTTTGCTGGAGGATTCTTCCTATTTTGAAATGATAACATTGCAGATACTTTGTTGGTCGCAAACATCAAAACTATGGTTGGAACCAGGTTGCCTTTTTTTTCAATTTGGGTATACTTTCTGATATTTTGTAAGGGGCAATGATGAACTTTCTTTATCAGTGGTTGTTTCTGCAAATAGGTGGGTTTCTCAACAACTCCTTGAATAGATACTTTGGCCCCCTTCTTTCCACTTAGTATGGCAATCGTCACTAAATTGGTTTTTATTTAGTGCTATCATGTAGGTTATTCTAAGCCCCATCATTTTATACTTGTTTTTATATAACTTTTTTTTTTATATTTTTTATTTTTACCTTTTTTATCATTCATTATAACTCAATTGTAATGTTTTGACCAATCAATAAATGTTGGGTATGACCCTCAATCTCTCAAATAAAAAAAAATCCAAATAGCCCCTTAATTAATTGGTCGTTGGTAGTTTCACCCAATGTTGTAAAAATTAGACAGACAAACCAAAAAAGAGAGAGATTCAAAGTTCAATGGTTGACCCAAATTCATCTAGATGATGTAATAAATATTAAAAGTATGACTAAAAAATAAATAAAATACAAACATAAATATTATATATTCTATAATTTTAAATTTAAATATCCTCAATGAGGAAACAAGTCATATGGATGGTGTGGACATGTGAGCGAGCTTATTTTTGGCTTCTTTGTAAGGTTTTAAAAATTGAACCAGAATGGTCAGTTCAGCAGGGACCTGGTTGGGTGATTGGTCCGGTCCTATCACAAAAGCCACTTACACTCAAACTTGAAAAAAATCGGCCAAATCTCTGACTGAACTGTGAAATCGGTGGACAAGATGCATCCAAAATAACCTTTCTTTTCAAAATTTTGTGATTTTGAGTGGTTGATCACACATGCAAATATGCAATTATTAAAATTGCCAAACTAATTTAACTTTATTAAAGAAACTTAAACTAGAAATCCATAACTCAAATGAAACGCTCATTCAGTCTTTCCTTTCCAAGCTGTGAGCGTGACTCTCTCTCCAATTTTTTGAGTTTCTTGCCCTACGGCAATCTATTACATGCCGTTCGCAGCTCCCACTGTTATCATAATTTGTCGTTAGCATGCATATTTGTGCTTCCTTCCTAGGCCCGCCCCTTTGCTTTGTAAGATTTGTTAAACAAACTTAAAGTTTTAATTTTATCTTTATATGGTTGTTGTGGATGTAATTTATATTTCCATGATTTGTGCATTATTGAAAAGCATTTTTTATTTTTTTAAAATATCGTAAATGCTGAAAAGCATTTGTAAATGGAGTTTGATTATTGAGCATAATTTGAAAATAGAAATAATGTATCAATGATGTAATGTTTCGATTTTCAACCAACTCCTATTGTTGTGGTGGTTATCAATAATAATTTGTTTCTTTTTTCAACTTTTTTTTACTATTTAAGAAATAAATTTATTTTGAATGATACATTAGTCTAATACATTTGGAAGAGTATATTAAAACTTATTATCAATAATGTAATTTTTCTATTTTCAAATAATACTAATTGTTTCAGGAAAAAAACATTCAAGAAAATAATTTTTAGTTTCTAGCTTTGAATTGAACCCCAAAATAAATTGTTTTTATGTGATCAAAAGAAACAAATGATTCAATTTCATTTCATACTTACAATCATTTTGGAAGCAGTTAAATTTTAGAAAACTTTTATGATATTTTAGACTAGAATGATATCTCTGTTAGTTTCTACAGTTAGCTTCTTTCAATAAAAGAACACTAAGGCTATTAATCGAATCAAAGGAAAATAATAAAAGCACCAATCAAAAAGATAGTATGACGCTTATTCTGAACTTTTTCCATCTTCTTTCACTAACACTTGCAGAAAATAACACATCTAATTAGCCCAGGAAAAAGAAAGAAAGAAACATTGTTAAACATAAATTTTCTATAAACACCAAAACGAAAGAATCACAGAAGTATAAATTAAACTAAATGGCAATACACATTTGGTTTGTTTCTATCTTTAGCGTTGTTTATTTTTATGGTTAAGGTTTTAAATTGGAGAAATTATTTTATGCAGAGTTTGGACATAGCTCTGCATTCGGACACCAACAAATTCGGGATGTGTAGATTAATTGTCGACGTGGATATTCATCTGTAATACCTTTTATAATTTTTTACTTTTTATTGTCTTGTCAGTTCAACCGACCCGACCCGCCCAGAGAAAGGTAAAAACAGGAAAATGGCGGAATTTTTTCACTTTTCAAGCATCGATTCAGTTTTCAACTTCTGACATTTGTTGTTCTCCAAAGCTCTTGCATTCGCTTCCCTTGAAACTGCTGACATTCTATCAATTCTAATTTATGTAAAATGCATCACCTTCAAAAAAGGATAATTATTTGCTTGTCATTTTAACTACGATTGAATTACACAATAACTATGTATGAACTATGTTTTTATCACGTACATAAAAATTTTTGGTGTTTAGCTTGTTCCACTATTGACTTTTTTTGCATTTGTACTGTCTGTTTAAAAATGCATGTTGGTTGCTACTGGTTAGGGTTCTGGGTATGTTTAGCATATTTTCTATGTATAAACTATTTTTTATCTCATTATGTTTATTACTGGCTTAAATAAACCCTAAAAACTAAACACTATCACTAAACCCTAAAAAACCCTAACATTAAAAACTCTAAACACAACCCTAAAAGACTAAATACTATTGCTAAATCCTAAACCCTTAACCCTAAGCCCTAAATCATAATTGCTTAAATAATTAGCCCTAAACCCTAAACACTAAATATAAATGATGAAACATAAACACAACGTATTTATTACTTACTAAATGAGTATTTTCTGTGCATTTGCTATGTATTTGATGCACATCTTATGTGTATATTATGTCTATTTTTGCATATTTGATGTGTATTTAATAAGTATATTTTGTGTATCCTCTACATAAATTCTACGTATTTGCTACATATTTAATGTGTATGTGTTTCGTACATTCTTCATATTTTCTACGTATTTTGTACTTTTTTGTTGTGTATCTTCTGCGTATTTGCTACATAATTCATTCATATTTATTGAGTATTTTTTTACTATATTTTACCTTTTTTTGCTAATTTTATATGTTTATTTCATAATTTACATGTTTCATATATTACTTTTCATGCTATGTTTTGACCTTCCAAATAAACTTATATACTTTTGTCAAGCTAATACCACCTGATGTTGCAGAAAGCTTAAAGAGATTAAATATTTACCTTTAAGAAGAATAGGGATTTTCTAACAAATAAATTCTTTGCAAATTTTTTTATGCACTCCAGGGAGTTACCCATAAGGAAGCAAATAATCTATTGGGCTTCTAAAACTATCCATCACACAGCCTTCCTCCTTCCCTTAATGAATTATCCTTCCTAGCAGCTAGCAAGAATAGAATTCCCCACCCACACACACACACACACCTAAAATCTTCTTAGTAAGCACACTTTGTAATGTTAGCTCAGGTATTGGATGTTCTCCATAATAAAATAATGAAATCAATCCAGGAACTTGAAGCTAGGTTGAGCTAGAAATTGGAGCATTTAGCTAAAAGAGTCAAATATAATCATGATAAGCTCAACAACCACATTACTCATTGCAATATTTATCCTGAGTAACAACCTGCTTCCTCCTCCTTATCTTTCCAGCAACCCATCCCAAATGAGGGGATGCTTTCTCTTGTCCAAATCAAGCAAGAACCCTCAGAGAGCCAAGAGAAAGTTACGATGAGAAAGAGCCAGAAGAGGAATTTTTAAAATTTATGAGGAGGAAGAAGCAGAAAAAAGAGATCCTTGCCCAAGCTGAACCAATAAGCGTTGATGAATATCAAATAGAGCCTTGAAATGCATGTACAATAATGGAATATAAGGGTAGGGAGATGTTGAATAATGAGAAGAAACTATTTCTCGATGAATGCTTTAAAAAGTTCACAAATAAGTAATTTAACTTTTCAACAATATGTTATTTGCTCCATTTTTGTCACATTTTAGCTTCTTTTTTCTTGAGATTTTACTATGTATTTACTGCATAGTTGTTGCATATTTGTTTTATTTTTACCGCATATTTACTGTTTATTTACCATATTTTAACTGCTTATTTACAGCATGTTTTCTATGTATTTCATTTTTTAATACCTATTTTCTTTTATACAGGTCTAATCTTATATATTATCCTAGGAATATCTCAATTACTAGAGTTGACGATGATGAAATAATAGACGATAAATACTTAGCCAATGATCATGTAGATGCCTTCGCCCTACTTTTACTTAAGAAGTTGAAGCTTGTCCCTCACAAGTATCATAACTTTCTATATGTCTCGCCAATGCATTGGGTTATTATACATGTTTCATTTCTATATAATGTTTTTAGGTATTTTATTTTCCATATCCATATTAACTTATTGCAGGCTTATGAGAAAATCATCCTAACTACGACTTTGTATGTCGTACATATCACCAATGTTGATGTTATGTCATGCAACATTCTATTTCAACCAATCATTCATGCTGGGCATTGGACCCTTTGGGTTGGGATGCTGAACAAAGAGGAGGAAATTTTATGATTATTTGCCCTACCCCGGTATACGATATTTCTTCCAAAGATCATAAGTGTGAAAAGTGTTAAATTTTTTAAAAGTTGACAATAAACTAATATCTTTTCATTGTATTATTAAGATTAAAAACTTACATGATGACATGAAGGGAGATTTTGATAGTGACATCAGACGATGGAATGTCTAGCCTGTTCGTAGTGTGCCAACACTGACTAATAGTATAGATTGTGAAATGTTTATTTGCAAATACATAAAAAACAATATTCTTGAAGGAAACACCAACTGGGTTGAAAGTAGAAATTTGCAAGAAGAAATGCAAAAATATAGGGCTGATTTCATACACGCAATATTTTGTTCATCATTGAAATGAACTATTTATATACATAGGATTTTACTTACACACATTATTTGTATATAGATTTTTACTGTAAAATAGAATTGTACAAGTTCTGTGAATTAGAATGGTATAATGTACATAGTTTGATTAATTTTTTAGTACGTAGGTTTTACTTAGTCCTCCATTAATTTTTTTATTAAAACATAACTTGTATATTATGTAAAATAAAAAAATTTGTAAAATTATTTACTGATGAAAATTAATGAATAATTTATTTTAACACAACAAATATGTAGTTGATATGCATTAGATACACAGCAAATACGTAGTAGATATACAATTGTTGTAATATAGTTTTTTAAAGTTCTATTAAATATAATTTAGTATAATTATAACTGCTTAAAAAATTTTATTACAAAATAAAAAAAATATTACAGCTTAATATTACAAAATTCTAATTTTTTTATAAAAGTAATTATCGAAGAAAATTTAAAAAAATTTGTTTTATGTGCAGAGAAAAGCTAAAGATATATAGTATATACGCAGAAGATACGAATCTAATATGCATTTAATACGTAGTAAATATGCAACCCAAACGCAGAAAATACTTTGCTGATATATATCCGATACGAAGTAAGTATGCATCCAAAATGCAGTGAATATGCATTTAATACACATTGATTATATATCCAATATGCAGTGAATACACATCCAAAATGATGTAAATACGTAGTTGATTCGTAGTGAATATGCATAAGAGTTGTTTTTACGGATAAATTTTAGCTTTCTTAGGGTATATGGATTAATGTTTTTAGTGTTTAGGTTTTTTTGGGTTTAGTGTTTAGGGTTTAGGTTTCAGTGACATGGTTTAGGATTTATATTTTTTTATAAGGTTTAGAGTATTTATTGTATAGTGTTTTTAAAGTTTAGAGTTTAAGATTTAGGGATTTGGGTATAGGGTTTATTGTTTTTTATTAAGATATATGGTTTAGGTTTTTTAGGTTTTATGGTTTATGCTATTTAGTGTTTAGTGTTTAGGGTTATGTGTTTATTTTTTAGGATTTAGGGATATAGTTTAATTCTTTAAGGTTTTTTAGGGTTTATGCTTTAGAGTATTTAGTTTTTTGGGTTTTTTGGGTTATGGGTTTAGGATAGGTTTTAAAGTTTGAGTTTAGATTTTTTTTATAAGGTTTTTTTTTTTTAATTTAGGGGAAACCAGCAATGGGGCCTACATGTTAATTAAGAAAAATATTACACGATCCTTAAAGGGATCTCAAGCTTAGTAATGCTCATAAGAGCTATAAAAAAAAAAGAAAAGAAATCTTAAGAGCTCGAGTTCCCTACTAAGCAAAAATACTATATAACCTAGGTAAAATCTATGGTACACAAGAAAGAGCATCCAAATAAGGGGAATAAACCAAAAACCATCAACCAGCTCCACCTTCCCTTCCAAAGAGACGCCACTTTGAACACCTGTACTAAGGAAATCTTCTAAGGAAAGGTGATAACCAAGATGGAAATTACACAAATAAAACCATAAGCTAGCAGGGTGATAGTCCCAACAATTATGCATAAAACTAGTATAAATACAAGACAAAATATTCAGCCTCCAACCCAAAACTTTAAAACCCTTAGCAGCATCAACCAAAAAGAAATGAATAAGCACCAACCAACACTCGGCTAAGCAGCCATAAAACCTAATAGTGAAAGTTCGTTAGGAATGCTAAGCCCTTAAGAACTAGCCCAAGTCTAACCAAGAGCGGGGGTGAATTGGTATTTTAAAAAATCTTTCTTATAATCAAAGATTAAAACTTAAAACCAAATAACCATAGAAATTAAAGTGCAGAAAGATAAATGCAGAAATAAAAAAAAAGAAAGATCACACCAGATTTATAGTGGTTCGGTCAACTTGACTACGTCCACTCCCCGGAGGCGCCCTCCGAGTATTGCACTACAAAAGTGACTCTCCTTTTGCTCCCACAGCAAGGCGGAGAAGCCCTCACAAAAACTCCTTTCTGCCAACCCCGGCGAGTTAGAGAACCCAACTCCTTTTGCCTCCTCTTGAAGCAGGCAGAGAACCCAACTCATTTTGCTTCCTCTTGAAGCAGGCAGAGAACCCAACTCTTTTTGCTTCCTTCTGAAGTAGGCAGAGAACATCGACTCCTTGTGCTTTCTCCTGAAGCAGGCAAAGAACCTCGACTCCTTTTGCTTCCTCCTGAAGTATGTAGAGAACCTCGACCAATGGCTGAAGCTTACCTCCCTTGAACCCCCAAGGACGAAGGATGAAGATTGGAGAAGATGCCTTGGAACCTTTCTTGGAGCAACCTTTATGAATCCCTCTCACAAACTCACCCTTATAAGTTCCTCCCTCTCTCTCCCTCTCTCTCCCTCTCCTATTGGCTCTCTCAGATCAAGACAGCAGCTAAAGGTTACTTTGCATTAAAAAAATTGGGTCCTTTAAATAGAATTTCAAGAACCGACATTATCATCCAGGATGATATGAATATCATCCTGTCCGATCAGTACAAAGTAAGCTCAATCAGCCAGGGAGATTTGGGACGATCAAAAAAAAATTGGTTACATCATCCAGGCCGATACCATATCATCCTGGACGATTAGTTCAAATCTAAGGAAAATCATCATGAACATTACCCTGAATAGATTCTGGCCGATGTCAATCATCTAGTCCATCATCTTGGCTGATCCTGCTATCGGCCCAGCAGATGTGATCATATTAATCATCCTTAATTGCTTTCCATAATTATCAAATTAATTTAGGCACAATTATCCTGCATCGTCCAGGCTGATGTATATATCGTCCTGGCCGATTTCTTGAAATAAAGAATACCTAAATTGATCATGGTGGCTGATTCTTTCTGATTTGAGCCTATCATCCTGGCTGATATAAGGATCATCCAGGATGATTTGCTTAATGATGGCTGCTTAACCAGGATGCCCTAATTTGGATTTCTATTTTTAGTCGAATCATCTTGGCCGATATGAACATCATCCAGATTGATGTACTCAAAATAGAAAAACTCAAAAAAACCCTCAAGTGTGTGTGTGTGTAAGGTTACTTAACATCAGGAATCACTTTTACAATTGACTCAAGAAAAGGATTAACATTACAGATTGACTCAACCTAAATCTACCCAATCTTGAGCTGGCTTGAGTTGCATTCAATCTTCTGGACTTAAAAAGTTAGTAGGCAAGGAAGTCGTTGGAAATCATGAATGTTTGTTATCATCAAAAGTCTAATCCATAAACTCATATTTGCAACAATCTCTCCCTTTTTGATGATGATAAACACACCCAAAAAATTTCAAGCAGTTATGGCAGTTTAAAAAATAGTGTGACGAAAAAATAGTTCACTAAGCTCCAGAATCAAAGTATAAGATACATCAGACTACTCCCCCTTTTGACATCATAAAAAGGAGGGGGAAACTAAAAAAAACTAAAGCAACTAAAAACTAAAAGAGAAATAAAAATAGAAAAACAAACTAGAAAGAAAAAAAAAGCACAAAGAAAATCAGTAAAATGAGGGCCCCTGATCATCTGAAGGAGGAGGTGGTGGTGGCTGCTGTAAGTAACTAGAGAGCGTAGCAAACTGTGCCCTAAACCAGACCATGTCCTAGTCATGCTGCTGTTGCTGGTGTGCAACATAGGCATAGAAATGGGTCTCTGACTGATCAAATCTCTCCACCAACTGATCCAATTGAGAGTGCTGGCAGAGAGGAACAGGTTCATGAATAGGAGCGGGAGCCACCTCCTCCTCTTCCCCCTGAGCTTCCTCATCCCCTGGGTAGAGACGCGTACTATGAAGGGCATTGAAGGAATTATTTGAGTTGAAGGGTGGCGGATGGTTGGGAGGAGCAGGATATTGAAGGTTGTATTTGGATTCTAGAACATATGCATTGATGTGTCCTAGAGCAAGATTGGGCTTTCTTCTATGACCTGATCTCGAATGGTAGTCAAATGCTCAATGTAGCAAAAGATCAGGTCTGTGGCATTGAATTCTCTATGGGCCATAATGTAAAAAGTAGTGAGTGAAAGGAGTGGAGTGATATAGATTCGGTCGCCGTCTTTGGGAATCATAGAGGTGCGAAGGATGTGCTGGATTATCCTATCATCTTTAAGTAAAGAGCTAGTCTCTACAATATGAAAGGGTGCGTTGGTGTGGCAAAGAAAGTGATTTGCAGTGGACCAGTCAAAGTTAGGATCAGAGACAAGGGTATGCAGCTTATCCCCAGTGGTGGATAGCTGCAATAGTTCAGCACAATCCTGATATGTGATCTCGACAGGACGTCGATTTACATAAGAGGTGAGAGCAATGTAGGAAGAATTTATGCGGAGGTTTG
Organism: Dendrobium catenatum; assembly: GCF_001605985.2. Classification (NCBI taxonomy): domain Eukaryota; kingdom Viridiplantae; phylum Streptophyta; class Magnoliopsida; order Asparagales; family Orchidaceae; genus Dendrobium; species Dendrobium catenatum. The sequence goes on from NW_021320077.1 coordinate 438,195, forward strand.
CGTAAAATTCAAAACGAAGTTCAGAACTAAAGGAGACTGCGAGGGTGAGAATAAAGCAAAGAGAGGTATGAGTGAAAAGATCTAGTACCAGATAGGAGAGATAGGCTGGATTGATTGTTCGAGAGAGAGTAATGCTGCACTCTTTATAACGATGGTAGGCAGCCTGATCGTCTGCCTCCTAAAAATGAGGGTCCAGCATTCCCCTTGAGGAGCTGCCAGACATCTGATGAGCACGCTTTCTGCCAGCCATTTAAAATAAAAGGCAAGGAAACAGTAAGCAAAAGTAAGTAGAAAGCCAGAGAGAAGGTGTGAAGAAAAAATGGCTGAATTCATGCTCTATTTAAAGAATCGGCTAGATCATCTAGGCCGATCGCAAGATCATCCAGGAAGATTTGGCGCAATTATTGTGACAGGATGATTGGTCAAAAAGGCATTCCAAACGTCCAGGATGATCAGACATCGTCCGGGACGATTAGACATAGACGATTGTCCTGAGGAGTCTACCCGGACGACCGTTAAAAAATCAGATCGTCCAGGTCGATTATGTGGATCGTTCAAGACGATGATCAATAATGGATCGTACTGGCCAAATTTAAAATGTTTTAAATTATGCACCACGTGTATCGTCTAGGATGAACAGTAAATCATCCAGGACGATTGTCCAAAAATGGATCATCCCGGGTGAAATTATAGGTTTTCAACGTGCTGACACGTGTATCATCCAGGACGAACAGGTGTATCGAACGGGATGATAACAAATAAATGCATCATCCAGGATGAAAAAGGTATCGGCCAGGACGATCAAGATTATTGTAGCAGAGTACGATCATATCATCCAGGATGATAAAGGATCGTCCAGGATGATGGAGCAGAAAAGTCAAAATATTCAACATATGAAATTTTTGATGAAAAAAGAACATATCGTCCAGGACGATAAAAGTATAGGTCAGGATGATGTGACAAAATTTTGAACTCAAAGGAAGGATGGAGATGATCAGAGAAGGCCCAAAAACAAAAAAATCAACTAAGAACAACAACGCTAAAGGCATAAAAAATAGTAATGAAACAAGTTTTTTTTTATTTAGTAAGACATGCATATAATAAATGCTCCAAATAATTAAATTTTATAGATTTGTAAGATCAATAAGTTAACAAAGTTGAAATCAGAAAATGGTAGAATATCTAATCCTGTTAACCCTAGCTCGGACTTCTTTCAGGGCAAAATCGCCTTTTGAAAACAAAAGACCTAACTCAGAATAAACTAATTAGGTAAAAAAAAGATCCGTTCAAAACTTGCTCCAAAGAAAACATCTTATAGAATAATATACCAAAGTAATTTGTCTCAATCATGATATTTGAAATTAAGCCTTTGAAAATATCAAGTAACCCATGAATTCTTCTAAAATTTTAAAAGTTTGAAAGAGGGGTAGGCTTGTCTTTTGTGGGCTCATTTTATGCCTCTTGTCAATTTGAATGGCGCTCTTTACGCATCTTTTGATTTTTGATACACTTTTGTCTATATTTTTCAATTTGGCGTCATTGTGTTTTTTTTTTTGCGTCATTGGCCTTTTTATTTTTTGTTCTTGCAAGCTAGATCCCTTTTCAAAAACTTTTAAAATATATTTAGTTGTGAGTAGATCTTCCAGATATTAGAGAAGAGAAACTCACTCTTTAATATAAGGAATAATATACCACAAAGCAGACTTTAGTAATTATATAATAAATGCAATAGCAAGATTTCAATTAACTTGAAAGATATATAAAAACTTTGAATATTATAAATATAAGGTAGATTATTGTAGTAAGCTAAAAAATATCTTAATTTCAAAAACTAATTGTTAATTTGAGATAGATTTTTATTTAGAAAAGAAAATTATACCACTAAAAGAGGTTAGAGGGAGGGAAACCATCAATTGTGTTTCTCCCTTTAACTGATTTAGAGATGTTAAAACATTGACAATAAATCTCCAAAAAATAAAAACAAGAAGAAAATATCAATTCAGCAATGATCCAAAAAGAAACGTGCTAAATCAACAAAAGTAAAAATGATAAAAAGTAGAGAAAGAAACAAACTAAATAAAAAGTAAAGAATTGATCAAAAAATCATTTAACTCAGATTTAATTAAGCAGAAGAAATAAGCAATTAAGAGTCGTGAGCCTCCGCAGTCTAAGTATCATATGCTCTCACAAGGTCTTTAGTGAGAGCACCCTGCAAAATCAATAAATGTCAGATTTAGGAACCCAAACAGGTTTGGGTCCCTCCTTATGAAATAAAGAATGCGATGCATGAGTGTTATGCAGTGAATTATGCAATTTGGATCTCCATACCTAATGTGTACTACGGTGAATGGTGCAAGTATGTGCTATGTGTCCTAACATGCCACATGAAAAATATCTATCTCCAGGAAAAGGATTTCTTAATTGGTTCGGGTTATAATGCCTCTTCCTAGTTATTGGCTTTGGATCAAATGTGGGTGCCATCCAATTTTTCTTATGTGCATCCAATTCAGCTTTAAACCTCAAGTGAGCAATCTCTAAATCAATCTCCAAATAGTACTTTTTATGCTCATATTCTTTAGTAGAAGCTTTAAAATTAGATTCAAGAGAGGTGTAGGAAGCTTTCAAAGAATCATGTTCAATTATTAATTCAGAATGCTTTTTATTTAAATCATCAAATTCATCAAGTAGAGACATGTGATTCCTATCAATTTGAAAGTGATCTTTTCTCGAAATTTCATGCTCTTTTTGTAAATTCAAAAACTCCAATTTCAAACTAGCATGAGTTTTCTTAAGTTTTCTATATGATGCATGAATTTTCTCACATATTTCAAGCAATTGATCATAGGTTGGTTGGCATACCTCTTCTTGGTCAGATTGTTCAAAATCATCAGCCATTAAGCATAAGTTTATTGTCTCCTCTTCAGGTTCAGTCTCTGATGAGTCAAATGCAGAATCTGCCCAGAAAACTTTTTCGGCTCACTTCTTATCCTTTCTGAACTTAGGTTTCTCCTCATTCTTTTCTTTGCTTGAGCGATCCTAAAGTGTAGGACAATCTGCTCTGACATGTCCAGGCTTCCTTCATTCAAAATAAACAACATCAGAAGAACATTTAAAATTTTTGTTATCCTTACATTTTCTCCAATTCTGATGATGCTTGTGACTCTTCCTTAAAAAGCTCTTAAATTGCCTCGTGATTAAGGTAATATAATCATTTTTAGACCCAGAGGAGTCAGTGTCCGAGTTGTTCGCCTTAAGTGCCACCGTTTTCTCCTTCTGCCTCTCACCTGCATCAAGATTTCTTTGGTTCACCCCTTGCTCATAAGAAATGAGTGAACCAAGTAAGTTATCGATCGAATAGGCATTTAAATCTTTAGAGATTCAGAAATTGCAGTGATTTTAGCTTCAAAAGAGGAAGGCAAACATATTAAATATCTGTTTACTTTTTCATAGTTGGAAAGTTCTCTTCCTAAGGCATGCAACGGAACAATAATCTAAGTAAGTCTCGTATACATATCAGAAATTATTTCATTAGGTTTCATACGAAAACGTTCATAATCATGCAATAAAATATTCAAACGAGATTGCTTAACTTCATTAGTGCCTTCATAGGTGATACACAATTTTTCCCAAATTTCTTTTCCAGTAGAGCAAGTAGAAACATGCATGTAATCTTCATATTTCAAAGCACAAAAAAGCAATTCAAACACTTTGCATTAAGTTGTGCTAAATCTCTTTCATCAAAAGTACATTCAGTAAAAGGTACTTCAATTTTAATTCCATTAAGTTCGCGAGAAGGTGGAGAATATCCTTCTTTAATAAGCATCCACATACGATAGTCAATCGATTGTAAAAAAGTAAACATACGAGTTTTCCAAAAATCAAAAGGAAGATTTTAAAATAAAGGTGGTCGTGTTATATAATATCCTTCCATTGCATTATGATTACTGTTGTTAGCCATGAATCAAAATTCAAAAAGTTTCCAAACTTAATTTTTATGAATCCCGCTCTGATACCACTTGAAAGTTCGTAAGGGATGTCCCAAGGCTAACCAAGAGGGGGGGTGAAATGGTATTTTAAAAAATATTTCTTATAATCAAAGAACAAAACTTAAAACCAAATCACCACAGAAATTAAAGTGCAGAAAGATAAATGCTAAAATCAAAATAAAGAAAGATCACACAAGATTTATAGTGCTTCGGTCAACTTGACCTATGTCCACTCCCCGGAGGTGCCCTCCGAGTATGGCACTACAAAAGTGACTCTCCTTTTGCTCCCACAGTAAGGCGGAGAAGCCCTCACAAAAAATCTTTTCCGCCAACACCGGCGAGGCAGAGCACTCAACTCCTTTTGCTTCCTCCTAAAGCAGGCAGAGAACCCAACTCCTTTTGCTTCCTCCTGAAGTAGGCAGAGAATCTAATTCCTTTTTCTTCCTCCTGAAGCAGGTAGAGAACCTCGACTCCTTTTGCCTCTTCCTGAAGCAGGCAGAGAACCTCGACTCCTTTTGCCTCTTCCTGAAGCAGGAAGAGAACCTCGACTCCTTTTGCTTCCTCCTGAAGCAGGCAGAGAACCTCAACCGATGGCTGAAGCTTAGCTCCCTTGAACCCCCAAGGACGAAGGACGAAGAGTGGAGAAGACACCTTGGAACCTTTCTTGGAGTAACCTTTGTGAATTCCTCTCACAAACTCCCCCTCATAAGTTCCTCCCTCTCTCTCCCTCTCTCTCCCTCTCCTCTTGGCTCTCTCAGGTCAAGACAACAGCTAAAGGTCACTTTGCATGAGAAAACTAAGCTCAATCAGCTGGGATGATTTGGGACGATCAGAAGAAAATTGGTTACATCGTCCAGGACGATACCATATTATCCTGGATGATTAGTTCAAATCCGAGGAAATTTGTCCTAAACATCATCCTGAATAGATTCTGGCCAATGTCAATTGTCCAGTCCATCGTCCTGGCCGATCTTACGATCGGTATGGCTGATCTTGCGATCGGCCTGGCCGATGTGATCGTTTCAATCAGCCTTAATTGCTTTCCATAATTACCATATTAATATAGGCATAATTATGCTGCATAATCCAGGCCAATGTATATGTCGTCCTGGCCGATTTTTTGAAATAAAGGATACCTAAATTAATCATGGCGGCTGATTCTTTCTAATTTGAGCCTATCGTCCTGGCTGATATAAGGATCATCTAGAACGATTTGCTTAATGACAGCTGGTTAACCAGGATGCCCTAATTAGGGTTTATTTTTTAGTTGGATCATCTTGGCCGATATGAACATTGTCCAGGCCGATGTACTCAAAATAAAAAAAACTCAGAAAATCCCTCAAGTGTGTGTGTAAGGTTACTTAGCATCATGAACCACTTTTACAATTGACTCAAGAAAAGGAAAAACATTACAGACTGACTCAACCTACATCTACCCGATCTTGAGCTGTCTTGAGTTGCATTCGATCTTGTGGACCTAAAAAGTTAGTAGGCAAGGAAGTCGTAGGAAATCATGAATGTTTGTTATAATCAAAAGTCTAATCCATAAACTCAGATTTGCAAAAAATAGCAATCCCATAATCCACAATGATATAGACATAATAAACCAAGATAAATGGGATATATAACCAGTTAACATCCAACTTAGAGTAGATAGTCATAGCTTCAAGAAAAAATTAGCAAAAAAGAGTCCCCAACTAATCCATGGTATACTAGTTCCAAGAAAACCAAGTAAACCAATAAGAGTCCACAACAGCCAAGCATGGGAATAGGATAAACGACTAACCCAGTAAAAAAAAATTGAAACAAAATTATCAACCTAAATTGTAACCCAAATGGCACTCTAGTCTAATCCTATCCCTAACTAAGCACAAAGGAACCATGACCAGGTAATGAAAATAGATCAGAAGAAATGGATAGCACAGCCAATCGACAAAGCACAAAATCATGAAATAAGCTAAACCCCATAAAAAATGGAGATCACGTCAATAAAAATCATACCACTGAACCCAGAAAAAACAATAATAGAGTTTCTCCAAGTAACACCCAGCAGTAAAACCACAACAAAACCCAGTGAAACCATATAGGAAACCAGCCTACAAAGAGTAAAACCAATACCAAACATCCTAGTAATCGACAAGTAGCACAGGAGAGAAATGTTTGCACACAAATAGAACAACATTAGCCAAGAGAAGCAGCACAAAGGGGATAACCTCCAGCAAACTAAGTACAAGGCAACCCCCAAACAAAACAAAAATGTGCCCTAAGCCTCTGCCATAAACCCCCATTAAAATCTAACATAGGGAAGACCAATTTTATTTAATCTTAAAATCCCTTTTAAGGGGGCAGGTAAGTTAGAAGAAGAAAAATTAGTAAAACATTCCAAATTACACCTCAAATTAGAAAAGCAATCGGTACAAGAATTTCCCTCCCTATATACATTAGAGAGGGAGTAATTAACAAAGATAAGTAAATGCTTAATATCCATAGCAAGATAAAAAGTGTTGGATTGCACACAGTATCATGAACTTTATTTAAATAATGAATACTATAAGTAGAATCAACTTCAATCCAAATGATAGAAATGTCAAAAGATGTGCATATACTAATCCCATGAAGAATAGCCGAGAGCTCAGCAAAATTCACATAACAATTATGTAAGGGGGGCACAAAAGCCATAATAATATTACCATAACAATCCCTAATAATCCCACCATACCTCGAGATGGAACCTTTGATAGCACCATCCACATTCAGTTTATAGGAGTTATTAGGAGGTTTGATTTAGTATATAATTCTATGTTCAATAGAAGGATGATCACCCTCCAACATGAGACCCAAATCAGACTCCACAAAGAAGTATTTCCTAAAATCCTTGATAGAGAGAAAATTAATAGAAAAAAGCCTCAAACCTTGTCTTTCACATTCTTAATAATCCTATGATGGTTCATACCAATACCATTAAAAGGGAATTATATCTATCCAGCCATAAATACCATAGAATGAGTGAGGGAATAATATTTCTGATGTGTCCTTCAGACTTAATAAACAAAGCGTTAAGCATATCATTAATAGACAACATAGCATTAAAGCAATTTAATTTGAAACTATCATCAAAATAAGTCCAAGTTTTAATAGCTAAAGGGCCTGAAAGAATGTCGGTGGTTATCCTAAAGGTGATCGTAGAACCAATTCTGAGTTCAAAAAGACTTTTCTGGGGAATAAATTGTTGCAATCCATGACCACTAGTTTGAGATTTTGATGATGACAAATAATGTCGCCTGAACTACTATTCACTAAATATCTTTGATTTCTGCTATTGTCTGTGAGTACTAATATTTCAGGTAGATCACAAGTTACTCGGGACAACAAGAAGACTCAAGACTAGGTAGAGTAGGAGTGTGAGTCTGTAACGTTGTATTTTTTTTTCATTTATTTTATTTTCTCTTTTCTTGAGTCTAACCACAAACTGTATGTAAATCTGAGCAACAATACACACATGCAGGGGGAGAGGGTTTTAAAAGAAAAATGTAGATTTTTTCTCTATTGATAGTACTATATGAATTTATATCATATTATACGATCTGATCTGGTTAAACATCTTTCTGTGAATAGGTGATACTGTACGATTCATATCATACTGTACGATGTGTTACTAATCCAAAACACTAACCGTCAGATCAGTTTAAGTAAGTTTTATCAGCCGTTCGTAATGTACAAACAAATTCGTACTATACAATTTATTTTGAATACTTACTTAAATTAACCCGTGATTAGTGGAATAAATCAAGAATTAATCTTTGATTGGTAATCGTACTATACGAACTAGTTCATATTATACGATGAACCAAGGCTATTTTTGATCGCCCCAGACTTCATCCTGGATGATCCCTTAATTTTGAATATTTGTACTCTATGAAAGTGGTCCTACCCTATGATGTACATATGAGTTTTGATCGTCCCGGCTATCATCCTATACGAACAAAAGAGTTGAGGATTGTATTGTACGAGTTTATATCATATTGTATGATTGTAATCAGAAGTTTTTGAACTGTACGTAAACCTTAGTACCAGGATGAAGCCCGTTTATACTAATCATACTATACGATGTGGAATTGTACTATATGATACTAACGGCTACTTTAAAAATTTTAGGGATTTTGGAGCCTGTTTTAAGTATCAAAATAATTATGTTTATTGTGAGTGACTGAGAGAGAGGATAGTGATTAGAGAGAGAATCCTTGGGAGAGAGCTCTTGAGATGATTTTAGGGTTTGAGAGAGGAAGGAAAAGGTGAGCTTGGTGAGGGAGAAGTAGTGTGAGGGAGATCACACGGTTGCTCCATTTTTTCTGCACTTTGTTCCTTCTGTGGCCCAAGAAGATCTTGTGGAAGGCCCTTTGAAGGGGAGACTCTTATATATATGTGTCCTCTAAGGTACTATGCCTTCTTCAGGATGGAGAAAAACAAGAAGGTACATTGTTGATGCCAGGAGGGTGAGAAAAGCACTTGGCACTCTACCATGCCGGGTTCATGAAAGTGAGTCTTGTGAGGGCTTGTCCGCCTTGCCGAGGGGGTAAAAGGAGAACTATAGTTTTGTAGTGAAATTCCAGGAGTGGAGGACTCCGACGAGTGGACGTAGGTCAAGTGACCGAACCACTATAAAATCTCTGGTGTGATTTTTCCTTTATTGCTTTTACTTCTGCTTGCATTTTATTTTCATTATAACTGCTTGGTGAAATTCATTGTGGAATCTGTTGATGCCATTTGTGTTCAAGTACTCGCTTCCCCATTAGTTAAATTTTTTGTCAAAAATTTAAAAACACAAAAAAAAATATTAGAACTCCTGTTTAGGATTTTTTATTGCAACAAATTTTTGCAATTCACCCCCCCCCCCCCTCTTGGCACATCTAGTAATTTCAATTGGTATCAGAGTGGGTTTCAAAAAAAGTGTTTTAAAAAATCTTGAAAAATGATGATATCGCATTTTGGTAATCGTAATATCGCGAAGGGTTATTCAATAACCTGTCCACCTCTTTTTGACAATATCCCATTTGATTTCTGGAAAATTATAATGTCTACTTTTTTATAATCTATTGATTATCGCATGTGGACGTTAGTCAATGATGGTTACATTGCACTATTTAAAATTTTGAATGGAGTGAAAACTTAAGTACCTTTTATTGAATGGAGCAATGAGGATAGGGATTTAGCTCAATTGAATGCGAAGTGCTTAAACTATTTCTTTTGTGCTTTAAAATCTGAGGACTATATGAGAGTGTCTACCTGTGCTACTGGTAAGGATATTTAGGATATATTGTGCAGCACATATGAAGGAACTAGTGATGTTAGGCAGTATAGGCTTAACATTTTCTTGCATGATTATGAACTCTTCTGTATGAAATCTAGCGAAATAATATCTGATATGTACACTAGGCTCACCCAAATCGTGACATCCTTACATGCATTAGGTAGAGAAATATCAAATTCTAAAAAAGTTAACAATATTCTTAGATGCTTACCCAGTTCCGACGATGGTAATTACTGCCATCACTGAATCTAAAGACCAAAACATTTATTCTATTGACAATTTGCTTGGGTCACTCATTGCATACGAGCAAGGAGTGAGTTAAAGGCAAAGTAATGCAGGTGAAAAGAAGAAGGAGTTGACGGTGGCATTGAAAGCAAACAATTCAGAAAGTGAAAGCTCTGTAGGGAAGGAAGAAGATGACATAGCCTTCAAGACCTGACAGTTCAAGAACTTTTTGAAAAGAAAATAAAGGAGTCATTAGAATAGTTGGAATAAAGGTAAAAGCTCGAGGTTTACTAAATTTTCATTTGATACAATCTATTTTGAGTGCAGCAAGCCATGTCACCTTCGAGCTGATTGCCCCAACCTAAAGAGCCAACCAGCTAAGCAAAAAGGCGAGGACAAAGCCAAGTACAAGAAAGGGAAGATGAAGACACAAAAAGTATTTTGGCCCGACTCTGCCTCAGAATCATCTGAAGAAGAAGCAGAGGAGGAGGTAACTAATTTGTGTCTAATGGCTAACTATAATCTTGATCAATTAGATCAAGACGAGGTATGTCAACTTTCATATGAAGATTTACTGCTTATTTCTAAGAAAATCCATGACTCGTATAGAAAGTTGAAAAAGATGCATGCAAGTCTTAATATTGATTTTGGTACTTTACAAACTGCGCATGCTAATTTAGTCAAAGAAAATTTTAATTTAGATAGAGATCATATGTCCCTTCTTGATGAGTATGATGCATTAAATAAAAAGCATGTTGAATTAATTGATGCACATGAATCCCTGAAAACATTGTATGTTGAATTAGAAACAAAGTACAAGAGTTTAGAGGAACTTACATGGGAGTTAAAAAGCACTGAATATACTTTGGGTCTTAAAATTGCCAATCTTAAACATGCAAATGATTTTTTACAAGTTAGCTTAAGGGATTTAAATGAAAATAAAAAACCACCTTCATTTGAATAATACTACAACCCATCACAACAGCATGAATCATTCAAACCCCCAACACTGCATACATCACACAACTTTAGGAAAAGGCATCACCACCTACATAGGTTAGTGAACCCATTTCCCGGTGTTAGGTGCTTCTCTTGTGGCATGCTAGGTCACATAGCCCGCACATGCACAGTTCATCGTAGAACACATCTAGTATGGAGACCTAAATTGCATCCATCACAGCATAGCATGCATACATCTCATTCATGCAAGCATAAGGGGAACCCAAACTCACTTGGGTTCCCAAATCTAACCTTTAAATGAAATTGTAGGGATGCTCTCATAAAAGACTTAATGAGAGCATGTGATACCTAGACAATGGCTGCTCGCGACACATGACTAGAGACATGAAGAAGTTCAATTTACTAGAGACCAGCACCGGAGGTAAAGTAACATTGGGAGACAACACTACCAGGAAAGTGGTAGGTTCAAGTATTATTGGAAATGCTAAGAACTTATTAATTGAAAATGTTTTATTAGTTGATGGTTTGAAGCACAACTTACTTAGCATTAGTCAATTATGTGATAAAGGTTTGACATAAAATTTCCCTCTAACAAATGCCTGATTAGTTTAAAGAATAAACTTTTTTTAGAAGGAAAACAAATGAACAATGTTTACATATTAGACCATGATTGCATTGATAGTTCAAACTCTTTTTGCTTAAAAATAATAGTAGATGACTCATGGTTATGGCATATGAGACTATGTCATGCTAGCATGAAAACACTTAGAAACATCACTCAAAAAAACCTAGTTAGAGGCTTACCTAAGTTAGACTTCACTAAGGATCATTGATGTGATGCTTGCAAACTAAGAAAATAAATCAAACCATCCTTTCATTCAATTAAAGATGTGATCACCTCTAGGCCATTATAAATCCTACACATGAACTTATTTGGACCCGTTAGCACAGCCAGCCTAAGTGGGAAAAACTATGGATTTGTGATTACTAGATTCACTTGGGTAAGATTCCTAGTACATAAGAATGAGTCATTTGAGGAATTTAAGGTATTCTTCAATTGAATTCAATGAAAATTAGGATGTGAAATCTCAAAAATCCATATTGATCATGGTGGAGAGTTTTAAAATGAAAGATTTGAATCATTTTATCAAGAGAAAGGAGTAGAGCATAATTTCTTAGTCCTTAGGACTCCACAGTAAAATGGAATAATAGAAAGAAAGAATATAACCTTGGTAGAAGCTACTAGGGCAATGTTAGTTGAGTACACCCTTCCTAGATATTTTTAGGCAGAAGAAGTAAACACGGCGTGTTATATCTTAAATAGGGTGAACATTAGATCAAAGCTAAATAAAACTCCTTATGAACTCCTTAAGGGCCGGACACCGAATCTTTTAAACTTACATGTCTTTGGGTGTAAGTGTTTTATATTAATCAATGGCAAACTTCCCTTAAAAAAGTTTGATCCCAAGTCTGGTGAGGGTGTCTTCTTAGGATATTCATCTGTAGGTAAGGCAAATATAATCTTTAATAAGAGAGCCCTAGTAATAGAAGAGTCTACCCATGTAGTATTTGATGAATCAGATAAGCCCTCTGAATCTAAAATTGAAGAAGATGAAATAGAGGCAATTCAAGGAGTAGAAACTATGACCATAGGAGAAAGGGTAGAACCTCAAAATGATTTGCCAAAAGAATGGAGATATTCTTTTAGTCAACCTAAATAGTTAATTTTAGGAGACCCTTCAGAAGGTGTAATAACTAGGCATGGACTTAGGAAGGAGGTTAGTCATTCAGCATTCATCTCTATGATAGAACCCACAAGTATAGATCAAGCTTTAGGAGATGAATTTTGGATCCTAGCAATACAAGAAGAACTAAACCAATCCACCAAGAATGATGTTTGGGAGTTAATCAAGAGACCTAAAGAATATAGTGTTGTTAGAACAAAATGGGTCTTTAAAAATAAGGTGAATGACTCAGGAACCATAATAAGAAATAAAGCCAGACTAGTAGCCAAGGGGTACAACCAAATTGAGGCAATGGAATTTGAAGAAACCTTTGCCTCAGTTGCTAGACAATAATCCATAAGAGTGCTCTTAGCTTTTGCTTTCCTCAAGAATTTTAAACTATATCAAATGGACGTAAAGAGTACTTTTCTGAACAGGCTAATCAAGGAGGATGTCTATATTGAGCAACCCCCCGGATTTAAAAGTTCACAATTTCCAAACCATGTTTTCAAATTAAAAAAGGCACTTTATGGAATAAAGCAAGCATCTAGAGATTGGTACGAAAGACTTAGCACATTCTTACTTGATAGAGGATTTGTAAAGGGTAGTGTGGACACTACACTCTTCTTACAAAAGGTTGAAGATGAAATTCTCATTGTTCAGATCTATGTGTATGACATCTTATTTGGATCTTCAGATAAAAATTTGTGTGATGAATTCTCAAAAATAATGAGTTATGAGTTTGAAATGAGCATGATCAAAAAACTAAACTACTTTCTTAGCTTTAGTGTAAAATAAATGGATAATAGAACATTTCTTAGCCAAATAAAGTACATCAAGTATATTCTGAAAAAATATGAAATGGATAGTGCTAAACCCGTGAACACTCCAATGAGCTCAACAATTCAATTAGATAAAGATTCGAATGGAAAATCAGTAGACCAGAAAAAATATAGAGCAATGATCGGGTCTCTCCTTTACTTGACTGACAATAGACCAGACATAATATTTAGTGTGTGCCTTTGTACCCATTTTTAAGCTGATCCTAAAGAGTCTCACTTAACTGCGATTAAGAGAATTCTTAAATATCTACTAGGCACCCCGAACTTAGGAATTTGGTATCCTAGGCACGACACTTCCTTTGAAATCTTAGGATACTCAGATTCTGAATTTGCAAGATGTTTGATAGATAGAAAAAGCACCTCTAATATCTGCCAATTCATAGGATAATCATTAGTTTCTTGGTCCAGTAGGAAGCAAAATTTGGTAGCCCTCTCCACAGCCGAGGCATAGTATATTGCAGTAGGAAGCTGTGTTACACAAGTACTATGGTTGAAATAATAAATTCTTGATCTGGATTATCTGTAGGAACCATCTCAATCATGTGCGACAACACAAGTGCAATATACATCTATAAAAATCCAATTCAACACTCTCGAACAAAACACATAGACATTAGACACCATTTCATAAGAGATCATGTGGCTAAAGGAGATATAGAATTGCATCACATCGCTACAGGAGATCAATTAGCAGACATATTCACGAAACCATTAGCATTCGACACCTTTGGCACTTTGAGGATGAGACTATGTGCAATAGACATTAACGCATAAAATTAAAAAAAAAAACAAAAAAAAAATAAAAAATAAAAAGCAAATTTTTTTTTAAAGGCTGTTCCTGATCATCACACACTCTTTACACAAACACTCGATGATTGACAATTTTCTTATCATACTGTATGATCCACTATCGTACTGTACGATATAGGTGACAATTCATTGAATTTGTTTGGTACGACATTATTGATAATCATACAATACGACATCCCTTCTTTGTATTGTACGATCTACGTCAGCGAATGGATTGGGATGAATTTACTTAGTTTGGTACGATATTATTGATGATCGTACTGTACGATATCTCCTCTTTGTACTGTATGATCCACGTCAGCAAAAATGAATGAGGATGACTTAAAGGTGACTAGTATGATATAATTTCCATTCGTATGGTACAATACATCTATTCGTACTGTACAAAACTTTTTGTCAAGGGTGTATCGACGACCCTCTGGACGATCGAAATCCTTTTAATCGTACTGTATGATTTGACCACTTTCTCAAACCGATTGATCAAAAAATAATTATTGCCCCATCGTACTGTATGATACTAGATCATACTATACGATTTCTGAAAAATTCTATAAATTGGCTTCATTGGCGGATCATTTCACTTGCACTCACTTCTTCACTCTCACTTAGTCTACCTGTCTTCCCGAAAATGTTGAGCTCTAGCAAGCGGGGTCATTTAGTCGTTGGAAGCTAGTCTTCCTCTCCCTGTCACAACAATCATTTAATGAATGTTGAAAATAAAGATGCTTATCATAAGTTTAAGGACTGTAAGATTACACAGTCCCGGATGCTCAATCTGGCAGCTTTAAATTTCGAGGTAATGAAGCTCTTCGCATCCACCACTTTCCAATTTCTCCTTATCCTTGCTTTCCCCTACAATTCAGAACTCTTATTTGAATTTCTAGCCAACCTTACCTACACCATCGATAATATGACCTTCCACTCTTTTGTTTGCTGCCAACATATATAAATCACTAAGGCTGACATCACCCAAAACATTAGGCTGTCCACTGAAGGGCCTAGGGCTCATTCTTTTCTCTCAAATGAATTCGACTGGAGTGATGGTAATCGTGTCCTTAGGAATGTAGCCTTTTATCAACACCAGCCTCTTGTTTAATCTTTAAATCGAAATGCTCGAATTATTCAGCATGTCCTTCACACTTCGATAATACCCAAAGCTAGCGACCAAATCTGCATGACCTCGAACTTATCTGTCGTTTCCTACCTTATAATGTCAAACATAAAATTTGATGAGGCAGATTTAGTTATTGACTATATCCAAAATATGAGTTTAGTTTGCCTCCCTACTACCCGCAGAAAATAGAATTCAGCCCTTGGCCACCTTATAGGATACATCCTTCAAAATAAATACCAATTAACCTATCCTGGTGAACCCGATAAATTACCAATCTTCTATATAGATGCCTCTTTCCGTATTCTCTTTCATCAGTGGCAAGAGACTTAAGAATATGACTCTGATGAAGAAGGAGGAGAAGATGCCCCAGTAGAAGCTCCTGTTCGACCAAGAAGACATGCACTTCCACGAGCACCTGCTCCAGCCTACCCTCATGATGATTTGGTCAAATGCTTCAACCAACTTCATAGTCATCTTAACACACACATACAAGAACAACATCAGCAACATGAGGATGACATGCAGTGGTTTGGGGAACAGTTCACTTCGATTGATCACCGCTTCGACACAATCCTTCAATATTTCCAACCACACCCACCTCCACCTCCAAGTGATCAGGATCCTCCTTTTTGAAGTGTATTTGTTTTGTACCTTCTTTCTTAGTGTTAGTTGTGTCTCCTCTTTCTGGTGATGTCAAAAGGGGGAGAAGTCTTGTTGTAGTCAGTTAAGTCTGTTGTAGTCAGTTATCTTGCTTATGTATTTTTGCTTATTTCTACTTAAATGCATTTTCCTTTTTCTGCCTATTTCCTATTGTTATAATTAAAAGAAAAAAAATAAAAAATAAAAAAAAACAAATGCCATGCAACATTATTTGACATCATCAAAAAGGGGGAGATTGTTGAAATCCATGACCCCTAGTTTAAGATTTTAGTGATGACAAATAATGTCGCCTGAACTACTATTCACTGAATATCTTTGATTTCTGCTATTATCTATGAGTACTAACATTTTAGGAAGATCACAAGTTACTCAGGACAACAAGAAGACTCAAGACTAGGTAGTGTAGGAGTGTGAGTCTGTAACATTGTATTTTTTTATTTATTTTATTTTCTCTTTTCTTGAGTCTGACTACAAATTGCATGTAAATCTGAGTAACCATGCACACACACATGGGGAGAGGGTTTTAAAAGAAAATTGTAGATTTTTTTCTCTATTGATTGTACTGTAGTAATTTATATCGTACTGTATGATCTGATTTAGTTAAATCTCTTTTTGTGAATAGGTCATACTGTACTATTCATATCATACTGTACAATGTGTTACTAATCCAAAACCCTAGTCGCCAAATTAGTTTAAGTAAGTTTTATCAGTCGTTCGTACTGTACGAAGTAATTCATACTGTACGATTTATTTTGATTACTTACTTAAATTAACCCATGATTAATGGAATAAATCAAGGATTAATCTCTGATTAGTAATTATACTATATGAACCAGTTCATATTGTATGATGAATCGAGACCATTTTTATCATCCTGGACTTCGTCTTGAATGATCCCTTGATTTTGACTAATCGTACTGTATGAAGGAGGTCATACCATACGATGTACAGAGATGAGTTTTGATAGTCACGGCTATCATCCTATACTAACAGAAGACTTGAGGATTGTACTGTATAATTTTATATCGTACTGTATGATTGTATTCATAAGTTTTTTGAACTATTTGTAAACCTTCATATGAGGATGAAGCCCATTTATACTAATCGTACTGTACGATGTGGAATCATATTGTACGATAATAACTGCTACTTTGAAAATTTTAGGGATTTTGGAGACCATTTTAAGTATCAAATTAGTTATGTTTTTTTTTTTGAGTGACTGAGAGAGAGGAACGTGATTAGAGAGGGAATCCTTAGGAGAGAGATCTTGAGAATATTTTAGGGTTTGAAAGAGGAAGGAGAAGGTGAGCCTGGTGAGGGAGAAGTAGTGTTAGGGAGATCACATGGTTGCTCCATTCTTACTGCACTTTGTTCCTCCTATGTCCCAAGAAGATCTTGTGGGAGGCTCTCTGAGGGGGAGACTCTTCTACATCCGTGTCCTCTAAGGTACTCTGCCTTCTCCAAGGGAAAAAAATGAGAAGGTTTGCTTCCGTCGCCAGGAGGGTGAGAAAAGCGCTTGGCACTCCACCATCCTGGGTTGGTGAAAGTGAGTCTTGTGAGGGATTCTCCGCCTTGCTGGGGGGCAAAAGGAGAACTATAATTTTGTAGTGAAATTCCTAGAGTGGACGACTCCGGGGAGTAGATGTAAGTCAAGTGACCAAACCACTATAAAATCTCTGGTCAAGTTTATTAGAACTCCTGTTTAGTGTGAGGGAGAAAACTTATATAATGATCAAATTTAAAAACACAAAAAAAATTTTAGAACTCCTGTTTAGGATTTTTTATTGCAATAAGTTTTCGCAATTCACCCCCCCCCCCTTCCCCCCCCCCCCCCCTCTTGGCATATTTAGTAATTTCGTAAATCACCTCAAGTTTTTGGGGATACAATTTCAAGAGCAATGGCGAAATTTGTGAGTACTGAAGTTTGTTTTTCAACCAACTATGGAAAACCTTTGATCCTTAATGAAGGAGGTCTTCTAAATATCAAACCTCCTCCGGTGATTGGGAAGGGGAAAATTGTTATGACATATGAAGAATTTTTGGAGAAGGAGAAACCCTATAAATTCAAAATTCTAACACTACTGGTATAGATAAATCATTCCAAAATGGAATTGGTGATGGCTTTATGAAGGAGAAATCAATTGAAGTTATGCAAGACAATAAAGAAACGGAGGTGGAGGGTAAGGAAGAATAAGGGAATATGAGTATAGTTTGTCAATGCTTATCCAGGGAGATGAATTTGGCAGCAACAAAAGATAAGGCAACTGAAGTTAAATCCATAAAAGATCCTTCTAGTAATGGATTGATGAATGTGTGGCAGAAGAAAACTCATAGAAGGATCTTTGATTCTGATTGGAATTTTGATAATTATTTTGATGAAGATGGCGTGACTATTAAACTCTGTGAAGAAAAATGTCTTGGAGAATACCAGAAGTTTGCATATTGCTTTAGTGATGAAAGTGTTCGAAGAGAACATTCCACAATTTATTGTTCATACTAAAATCAAGAGGCAATGGTCACAAATAGGTAAGTTTAATCTTACCTGGCTTATAAAGGGTTGGAGTATATGTGCCTATGAGGATGAAGAATCTGTGGATTTGGTTCTTGCTAATGGACCTTGGTATGTTAAAGGTAATATTATTGGTGTGGATAAATGTAGTCCATCATTTTCTCTGAATTCTTAAAAAGGGCTGACAACTCCTGTATGGATAAGAATGCCGAATTTACCTTTACATTGTTGGGACTCTACAAATGTTTATAGAATTGCCTCTAAGGTTGGGAAACCGTATCTTATTGATGAAAATATGTTTCAGTCGAGTAGAAGAAAATTTGCCAGGAGTTGCGCCCATATTCATCTTAAAGAAGAGCTTCCTCTTGGTGTTTGGGTCGAGGGAAGTTCAGAGAGATTTTTCCAAAAAAAATGAATATGATAAGGTCCCAAATATTTGTTTTGGTTGTGGTAGGATGGGTCATGATCAAGAAAAATGTCCTGATAAGGTTGCTGGTTTTATGTCAAAAGGTGTGAAAGGAGAGAATTGCAATATGAAGGAATCAGATTTAAATCTGGTTAAAGAGATGGCTGTTGAAGCTAGTTCAAAGGAGGGAGATGGTTACGATCCTTGGATCCATGTTAGATATGGAAGGAAACCTTATATAAGTAATGGATTTCAGGGAAGAATGTTGGGTGGAACAAAATTTCAAATAAAAGTAATGCAAATCAGTTGACAAGGAAAGTATTCAAAGGAAAGGTAACCGTTGTAAATAGACCGAGTGAAAAAAGCAAGGAGCCTGATAAGTTTGCTATGGATGCATCCAAACAGGGCATGGAGAGTATAGAAGCAGTAGTTATTCCTCCGGTTAACTCAAGAGGAAATAAGTTCTCTATTTTAAACAGTTTGATCTAGGAAGAAGAGTTTGCTGATCATGTGGATGTAGAAGTGGATAGTGGCTTGCTAGAAAATGCAGATCAAGTGGAAGTTAGTAGGCCTGTTTCCTTGAAAAATTTGGCTAAATGTGGAATTGACGATAATAATCAACCTGTAGAAGTTCTGGAGGAAGAAAGAGATAGTAGCTCTACTATTACCAAAATCAACTTGCTAAGGAACTCAAAAGTCTTGGTCCAATTAAATTGATTCCTAGAGGAAGGAAATTGGAAGGTGATGCAAAGGAGAAGGCGAGGAATTCTTCCCCATTTGTTACTTAATGGCTTCAATCTTATTTTGGAATTATAGAGGAGAAAGAAAGAAAAAAGCTTCTTTATATCTGAAGGAGGTGGTTAGAGACAACAATGTTTTCTTTTGTGGGGCTTTTGGAAACAAAAGTTTCCAGTTTCAGTAAACAAGAAATTGAAGTTCTAATTGGAAGTGAATGGGAGTTCTTTTATGTTCCGGCTGAGGGCCTTTCAAGAGGAATCCTGGTGCTTTGGAAGAGTAAGGTAGCTTCCTTTTCTCATATATTTTCCTCCAACCAAGTGGTGATAGGAGATCTCAACATAATGAATGTGGGAGTTTGGAAAGTTGCCACTGTTTATGGAGAAAAAGAGGTGATTCAAAGGAGATTACTTTGGAACAACTAGAAGATCATTGTTTAAATAGTCACCCTATGGTGGTTGGTGGGGATTTCAATTGCATTTTGGATAAAGAAGACAAAAGAGGGGGAAGACCCTTTCGATTTTCTCAGGGCCCAAGAGAGATGAAGGCTTTCTTGATGAGAAGTGATCTCCATGAAGTGAGATTTAATGGTCCGAGATTCACTTGGTGTAATAATAAAATTGATCGTGCTATAATATCAGAATGTTTGGATAGATGTTTCATAAATCCGTTAGCTATGAAATCGAATCAATTGGTGGTAAGGCATTTACCTAGGGTGGTTTCGAACCACAGTCCCATTATATTGAATTTTTTGGGTAATAACATTTCCTCTAATAAAATTATTAGATTCGAGGAGGTTTGGGCATCTTACCCATCTTCGATTAATGTGGTAAAATCATCATGGAATAAGAGAATAAAAGGAAATACGGTTGAATTGCTAAATTGTAAATTCTGTAGATCTTTAAAAGCACTATTTTATTGGAGTAGAGCAAAACAAAGAGAGTATGGCCACCAAAAAGAAGTCCTAAAGGCTAAAATTCAGGAGCTGCAGTCAAAGGAGTCGGACATTGGTTGGCTATCAGAAGATGAAATACTCAAGCTAAGATTCTTTATAGGTGAAGTAAATTTTGTATTGGCTTGGTTAAATACATGGTGGAAGCAACGAGCTAAGGTCAAGTGGGTGAAAGAGGTAGATACTAACTCTAAATGTTTTTACTATTTTACTTCAGCAAGGAAGAATTCAAATCAGATTCTCAAAATTAAAAGTGAAGAGGGCTCGGTTACTGAAGACTCCTCTCAAATTTATGAAATTTTCTTAAATTTGTTTAATGGCAAATGGAAGGATAGGAAAGGATCTGTGACTGGGTGGACTAGTATGAACAGTTATCTTGACGATGACGATAGGAAGATGCTAGTAAGAGAACTAACTATGGAAGAGTTGGAGTTTGTAGTGTTACAATCTGGAGACAGTTTGTCTTCTAGAAATGATGGAATAACATATTCATTCATCAAAACATATTGGAGTATTATTAAGAAATATTGTTGGTCTGCTATCAATCAATTCTTCAATTCAGGTGAAATGAATTGTGATTGTAAAGAGACACTTATTGTTCTCATTCCTAAGGTCTTGAACCCAATTTGGCCGAGCCAATACCATCCTATCAGCTTATGCAAATCCATTTACAAGCTGGTGGCTAGAATAATTCTTAATAGGTTGAAAATGCTAATTCACAAAATAATTTAACTAGAGCAAGCGGCTTTCAACAACGGGAGATCTTTCGGAGACCACATTTTATTAGATCAAGAGGTTTTTCACAAATTTAAGACTTCTAAATCTTCAAAAGGATTTGTTTCATTTAAAATAGATTTGGAACAAGCTTATAATAGTATGAGTTGGAATACTTTAAAGTATGCCTTGGATTATTTTGGGTTCCCAAATAAATTTTCTATGTGGATTATGGAATGTGTGAAGCATGCAAAATTTTCTCTGATTATTAACAGTAAGATATCTAGTTGGATTCTAGTAAAGAGCGGGTTCTAACAAGGATGTCCTCTTTCCCCTTTTTAGTTCATTTTAAGCTCCCAATTGCTTACCAATCATTTGAAAAAAAAAGGTGA
Source organism: Dendrobium catenatum (assembly GCF_001605985.2). Classification (NCBI taxonomy): domain Eukaryota; kingdom Viridiplantae; phylum Streptophyta; class Magnoliopsida; order Asparagales; family Orchidaceae; genus Dendrobium; species Dendrobium catenatum. Next base: position 459,532 of record NW_021320077.1, read on the forward strand.
TTCATTGGGAATTAAAATTGGTAACACTGCGCCGAAGATCTCTCACCTTTTATATGCAGTGATATTATTATTTTTTCTCATGCAAATGTTAAGGAGGTGAAGGAAATAAAAGGTGCATTATCAGATTTTTGTAATTGGACGGGACAAAAAATCAATATGGAGAAATTAGTAATGTTGTTTCTGAGATATGTTAAAAAATAAGGAAAAAATCTATTTAAAAGATTATGGAGTTCAAGCTGGTGAAAGAGTTTTTGTACCTTGGCGTAAAGATGGCTTTGAGGAGGCTCGTGGCGGCAAATTTTCATTTCTTGACAGAAAAAGCTCTAAGGCTTACTGTTGTATGGGGAAGTAAACAATTTTCACTGACAGGAAAGTTTTTGCGGATTAAAATTGTAATGCTAGCTATTCCAGATTTTTATTGTACTTTCTCTTTAATTTCAAGAGGTATCCTAAAAGAAATGGAGAAGTTATGTAGGAAATTTATATGGAATAAACAAGATGGGAAGTTGGGAATGCATTATGTAAGCTGGGAAAAGCATTCTAAACCAGTGGATAATGGTGGTAGAGGCCTTCATTCATGTGTTAAAGTTGTGAATGCATTGAGAGCAAAGTTGGCTTGGAAGGTTATGGAAGACAAAAGGTCATTGTTGTATCCATTTTTGAAACCGAAGTATGGGCTTATGCTTGGAGATACTGCTTCTGGTAGAGGAGGTTCTTCAACTTGAAAATTTCTATCTAGTGGTAAGGAAGCGTTGAGATCGGTAGTAAGATGGAGAGTAGTCAATGGTTATTCTATTAATATTCTGGAGGATGTATGGATATTGAATAAAAGCTTGAATACTTGGCCAACGTTTGTCTCGGTTCCTGATTCAGAGGAGGAAACTGTGAATAATTTGATTCATAATGGTGACTGGAATGTACAAAAGCTACAGAAGTTGTTTGGGGAGGAATTAATCAAAAGGATTTAGTTGGTGGAAATTTACAAAGATCAAACAAGTGACTATTTGGAGCTCATCCATCAAAATTCAGGTTGCTCAATATCCTCCCTGGTTTATAAAAATTTGATGCTGCATAATCAGAATTCTAGTTATTGGAAATGTTCAAAGAATGTTAAGTTGAGATCTGGTGTGGAAGTTTTTTGGTGGAGGGTATTTAATAATGCAATTCCAACATTTAACTTTTTGTTTCAGAGAAGAATGCAGGAAGTTTTTGCTTGTCCAAGAGGATGAGGTGTAAAAGAAGATGTTGATCATGTTACGGCAAATTGTGGAAAGTTGAAGGAAGTAATTGGATGTTTGAATAAATGGGGATTTGGAATCAATTCTTTTCAATCATTTCAGGACTGCTGTAAATTGATGGAAAACTACAATCAATCACATGGTTTTCTTATTAATATTTACTGTAATGCAGTATATTTTGCATGGACATCTAGGAACAATTTTATTCATGGCCACAAGGAGGACTGTTCGATATTTATAGCTTCAAATACAGTAAGTTATGCTTCCATTTCTTACATGTTAGATGGAAACTTGGGACACTACGGTACTAATCAATCTTCTAGACTGTTAGATCGTTGGTACCCTCCTCCTCCCAATTGGATTAAAATCAGTGTAGATGCTTCATTATTATAGTCATACAAAGCAGGAATTGGAGTAGTACATGATAGTGAAGGAAGATTTCTATTGGCTTATAGTCATTCTTGTACTCATTGGGATATAGCTAACTTGGAGCTCATGGTGGTTTACTTCATTGGACAAATTAAAAAATATTGGATGTAAGATTACGATGGTATAATTATAAAATGTGATAATTATAATATTATCAAATTCTTACAAGACTTGGGAGGCAATTGGAAAGATGATCTTTTATTTTTAAAGAATTATAACTTTATTTTCTTTAATTGGGCCAATAGAAGATGTAATAAGTTAGCTAACTTTTGTGCTAACTATGCTCTAAATAGGGACTTTATTTGGGATGATTTATCTTGTAATAAGATTCCTCCTTCGTCTGTTAAACTATTAAAGGAAGAATCAAGTTATGGTTCTAGATTCTAATTAGGTTTCTTTTAATAATATTGGCATTTCTTTATGCCTTTTTCAAAAAAAAAAGGGCCTAAAAGAACTACATGATGCATGTTCTCCACAAGAAACCAACATCGGCACTTGGACGGTAAAATAAAGACTCTTATAATTAAGTTATCATTAGTAGGAATGAACTTATACAAAATTTTCCAAATGAAAATAGCAACAGTTGAAGGAATACTTTTATGCCAAATCATAGAAAAAATATTAGTGATATCCTTCTTAGTTCTGAAGGCATAACAAGCATTCTTTAATCTGAAGCCCCCATCTATAGACAAATTACATAATAATAAATCATTCGAGTGAGTGTTTAAGGGAAGGTTCATAATTTGTTAAATAATAGAATCAGGAATAACATTAGCATCTTTATCATAATCCCAATAATTCTCAGTAATGAAATAGTTCACCTTAACCATCGTAGTGGAAGAGGTATTAATAATAGAATCAATAGAATGAGTTCACTGCCAATGATCTTGCCAAAAGAAGATGTTCCTAACACCAAGCTCCCAACTAATGTGGGGCTCAGCTACCCATTTGATATTGCAAAGTCTCTACCACACTTTAGAGTCACATTTATTATAAAAGCATATAGTCGGGTGCTTACCCACACAATACTTAGCAAACACAAATTTACCCCAAAGACTCACTTTAGTATGAAAGGTGTACCACAACTTGAAGGAAATGGCATAAGCCAAATCATCTTACACCCCAAGGCATCCGCATCCATCACACCACAGCACTTGTCCCAAGAGGAACATATAATTTTAGAATTGCTATTGGTCCCTTTCAAAAAAACATTGTTGAAAAGGTTATAAATTTTGTTGCAAACCGCATGAGTAGGTTAAAGGGTTTGGAAGGTATAAACAGGGAGAGAGCAAAGTACACTTCTAATGAGAGTTAATCTACCCCCAAAACTCAAGAAATTAGAATCTCATGATAAAAGGTTATTAGGCACAGAAGTAATCAAAGAGAAAAGTTTTCTTCCTACCTTTATAAAGAGGAACCCCAAGGTACTTAATAGGCAAGTGACCTTGCAAAAAGCCAATCAGGCCTTTAATAGCCAAAATATGGTCATTAGGAACTTTGTTAGTGGCAATAAAAATAGCTCTTATGCTTGTTCATAGAAAGCCCACTAATAATTTTTAACTTATGAAAGAAACTCATAACTCTATTAATCCTATTTAAAGAAGATATGGTAAAAATGATGAAATCATCAGCAAAACATAAATGAGAAATAAGAAAACCACCCAAGGTTTTAAAATGAAGGCTAGAGAGATTCTCAAAGAGGATGGCCAGGCCTCTAGATAAATACTCTGCAAGAATATTGAAATGGGCAGGAGAGATAGGATCACCCTGTCTTAAATCATACAAAGATTTAAAAAAAACAAGTGCTTTTGCCATTCACTATAATAGAAAAATAGGATCATTTAAAACAATTCTTGATGAGACTAATAAAACTAAATTAAAACTAATCAAACATAAAATATTACATAGAAAGTTTCAATCAATGTTGTCATAAGCCTTGGAAATATCAAGTTTCAAAATGATGTTTCCTCCTCTCACCCTAACATCTATATCATGATAAAACTCTTGGGCCAAAAGGATATTATTAGAAATAGCCTGACTCTTGACAAAGCCCATTTAATAGGGAGAAATAATTTTAGGAAGGAGAGAAGTTAACTGACTCATAAGAATTTTAGAAATTAACTTACTAAAAAAGTTATAGAGACTAATAAGTCTAAAATCATTCCAATTACTAACAGAAATGCTTTTAGGGATAAGAATAATAGAAGTAAAAGTAAAGAATTTAGGAATAGTGTGGCGAACAAAAAAAATCCAGAATAGCAGAATAAAGATCATTACTAAATACCAAGCTTTCCAGAAAAACTTAGTGGTAAAGCCATCCAGGCTAGCCCTAGAGTCAGCATTCATATTACGAATAACCTCTTTGATTTACTCTAAAGTAGGGGGTTTAGAGAGGAACTCATTATCATCTTGAGAGATGAGATTAGGGATAACACAAGGGTTATCAATAGGGACAGGAGTAAAGTCCTTGTTGAGGCATTTATGAAAATGCTAAATTGCCATATTAGCAATTTTCTCAACATCCTTAGTAACAGATATATCATCACGAGTGACTTTATTAATGGATTTTTTGACATGTTTCCTCTTAACCAGCGAATAAAAATATTTGGTGTTATTGTCACCTTCAACAAGGTGTTTTATAGCCACTTTTTGTTTCCAACAAGCTTCCTCCTAAGCTTGTTATTTAAAAATGCAATCTTTAGCATCCCTAAGAAAACTGATATTATCATCATAAGAAAATAATTGACAGTTAAGCTCAATAGTGTTCACTTTGTCTTCAACATTTAAGATATTGGTGAAAATATTTTTAAAAACATTATGATTCTGTTAATTGATTTTTTGCTCAAGTTTTTTCAATTTATACCATAATCTATTCATACCAAAGATAGAGTTATCAGGACGCAAGGGGGCATGCCAATTTACTTGAACCAAGTCTAGAAAAAAATCATGAAGTAACCACATGTTTTGAAATCTAAAGTGAGGCGATGAACCCAAATGCCTCATCTTGAGACAAATTAACATAAGAGAGTGGTCAAAAAGAGTTCTGTTAAGATATTCAATAGAAATAGAATTAAACGAGTTAATCAAATAACCATTAAACAGCACACAATCCAACCATTGCTATAGATGACCACAGTTTCATGTGAATTTATTACCAGAGAAGCCAACATCCACTAAATTATAATCGAGAATCATATTATTAAAATTCTCCATAGAATGATAAATAGGTGTAGATCCCCCAATACGCTCAAAGGAAATAGAAATAGTGTTCAAATCACCACCAACAAGTGAGGGCAAGTTACAAATACTATGGAAGTTAGTAAGTTGCACCCATAAAACTTTTCTAGTGATACGAGAAGAGGCAGCATAGAAAAAGAAAGCACAATAGTTTAAATTTAAAAATTCAATATTAAAATGCAAAACTTGAGTAAAATCTCCAATAAAATCTATCTAAATAGGATCCTTCCACAAGACCCAAATTTTATTGGTAGAATTCTCAACAAAATGCTTAAAACCTAAAAATCTTATAGTTCTAAGTAATTCAGCATAAGTAATGAGACGTTTGAGCAAACAATGAATAGAAATATTATAAATACAACATAAGTTCTTAACCCTCAACCTAGATGAGGGGCATCTAATGCCCCTAACATTCCAAATAATAGATTTAAACATAAGAAAGAGGCTAGTGACTAGTTTGCAAATGCGTGGTCTTTGGTGATTGTAATATGATGTTCTTATTTTTCCTACTCTTCCTATTTTGAAACTTAGTATAACTAGTGTCATTATCATCTTTGGTAAAATATTTAATCACAATATCCATATCCTCTGTATTAGTAAAGGCATCACTATGATAATGAGGGTTTGAAAAATGCTTACTATCATTGTGTAGACCCGCTTGCCTTACCTCCTGAGTTAATTCTCCCTCCTCAAAGGTATAACCATCCTCCACACTTTCATTACTATACCAGCATTTCCTTCCTCCAAAATGAGATTCATATCATCCTGACCATTCATAACAGGTTGAGAGGGCACAATATTAACATAACTATTATTGATCATTATAAAATCCATATCAAGCAAGTTTTTATTAATAACACAAGGACTTAGAGAAGATGAAGTAGCAATATTTTGATTAGTATTAATATCCAACATTTATTTATCCACATTTTCAAAACCACTAGCTAAAGAAGAGATGGAATTATTAATAACTCCCCGTAAAAGGATAGGGTCATCGACAATAGTAGAAGGCGGTTCACAATCAACGATGAAAAATTATATTGGGTCCTCGGTATTGTTTTGTAGTTTTTCCATAATTACCTCAACCAATCCTTGAGTAGGAATCTCATTATCATGTGATACTGAAGGAACTAAAATAGTATTTCCTTGTGATTGTTTGGAAGAATCATTCTCCTTATGAAGATGAGGTTATAACATGTAACATTCATTAGAGCCGACCATGCATTTTATAGTGAAAACAAAAATAGGCAGATTTTTAAAATCAACTTTTTAGAAATAGCCATTTCACTTTGACCCAATCTATATCTCATAAGGATGTTTCTTAAAAATATCCAACTCGACTAAAACATGAGCCACCAATAGTCATGAGATTAAAGTAGTAGCCTAGTCAGTCTGTATAGGCCTACCAAAAAATTGATGCAAGACTAAACAAAATTTGTGAATTAAGGAAATGATGTCTCATATTTGGGAAAGAAATCCACATAGGAGCTATAGGAAATTCCAAACAATTGTTAAAATTTGGGTTCCATTTTAGTAACTGCATCTTACAAGCTTGAATATAGTATGACCTCCTAGAAACAAAATGCTACTATAATCAAGATCATTAGATAGTTGAAACACAATGTATCTCTGATCTAGTAAATAAATATGAAACAAACTAGAAAGTTTTAGATTAACAAAAAATTTGAATATGAAATCCAGATTCAATGCAAAAGAAACTTGCCAACCTAAGTTAAAGCAAAAGTTGTGACCAACTAAGAAATCACCCGTGACCCGAATAGTGTTGGGTCAATTCCAGGTTTGACCAGTACCCCACCCGTGACCCAAAATTGACACCCCTACTCATGACTTCCCAAGTCACAATCTTCAACTGCAAACCATAAAGGAATTGATAGAGGAAAGAGGAAGAAAACTAAGATGGAAAAGTTCTTTAAGAAGGTTTGTGAGGGTTGTTAAACCTTTATGAACTAGTTCGAGATTAATCAAGATGGTGTGAATTGGATATTAGAAAATTTTCTTTTAAAAAAAAAGAAAATCTTTTTTTAAATCTTTTTGAATATTTTAAAATAGATTATTTTATCCCATAATACAGAAGAAAAACTACTTTCATAAGAACTAAAATCATATATTTTCAAAATACAAGAAATCACAAAAACTATGAAAATAAAAATGTGAAAAAGATAATAGAAAAAATACACCATAATTATAGTGGTTTGGTCAATTTGACCTACGTCCACTCCACGAAAACCATCTTTCCAGGCATTACACTAAAAGTAATGTCTCTCCTTTTTCTTCTATAGTAATGCGAATAAGCCCTTATAAAATGTTTCCACCGACTCAGTGAGGTAGGGTACCTTGAATCCTTTTACTCCCTCCTAGAGTAGTTAGAGAACCTGGAAATCCTTTTACTCCCTTCTGATGTTTGCAGAGAACCATGGAATCCTTTTACTCCCTCCTAGAGTAGGCAAAGAACCTTGGAATCATTTTTCACCCTCCTGATGAAGGTAGAGAACTTGGATTTGATGCTGATGAAAGTCTCCCTAAAGCCACCAAGGAACTAAGGAAGAAGCTTAAAGAAGATGGTGGAAACCTTACTTGGAGAAGCCTTTATGAATCCCTCAAAACTCACCCCTTACAAGAATCTCTCTCTCTCTCTCTCTCTCTCTCTCTCTCTCTCTCTCTCTCTCAATGCTCTCCTCTTCCTTCTTTATTCTCTATCTCAAGACAACTCAACAACAAAAGATCTCTCAAAAGATAATATGAGAGATTAAATAGAGAGCCTCCAAAAGAAGCCCTAATTTTTAATTTGCAGCCAAAGATCATCCAAGATAATCCTAAGATTTTCATGTAAGATTAATATAAAATAACCCTTTAAGCATGTACAATCAGTATTGCCTTATATAATCAGTACAAGTATTTATGTATATCATTCGGTACGATTCTATAATCATTCGGGATAATTAGTTCAAGATAATATATTAATCATCTAGTACACTATGGGATGATGGGCAACAATTTACATATCATCCCTCACATCCCTTGAGACTTCCAGTATAATCTCCTATATGATTAAAAGAATATTGTGGTTTCATCTTGTACGAAGGGGGATCATCCCGTGAAATATCAAAGATCATCCAGTACGATTGTCGTAGGTCATCCTGTGTGTTCTGATCGAATTACTATAACTGATCATCTTATATGATATGAATTTTCTAGTATGAATAGCTAAACTATCTTACTAAATAAAGGGTGCCTTAATTAGGGTTTTCTCTATAACTAATCATCTAGTATGATTTACGTTGTATTGTATGATTAACATGTATTGTACGATTAGTTAAAAAATCCATTTTTCTCCTAACTTACTAACTAACCCCCTTAAATGTGTGTGTGCAAGATTACTTAGCTTGGGGTTCACTAGATACATGACTTGACTAAAGAAATATAAAAAGTTTATTGAAATTAAAATAACAAATTGACTAAACCCTAATCTACCCAATCTTAAGCTAATTTGCATTACAAGTGAACTTTTGGACCTGAAAAGTTAGTGAGCAGGGTAAATAAAATAGGTATGCAATAATAGTAGTAGTAAAAAATTAATAATGTTTGTTATCATCAAAATTAGTGTAGTAGGACCCAAATTCATAATAATATCCCCCTTTTTTATAATAACAAATATTATTAGTAAAATGTTTTAAAGCCCTTTGTTATATTCTCTAAAACACCCCCTTAGAGGATGAAAAATTATTTTTCCATATTTTATTTTTAAATAAAAATGGTAGACATCAGTAAAAATAGAAAATAAGTAAGTACAAAATAAACTAATTTTATTAAAACATAAGAAGCAAATAACACACTAATCCTCCTTTTGACATCATAAAAATGAGAAAAAAGAAAAACACTAAATATAATAAAATAAGTGCATCACACAATATAGAAGTAAAGACCAGTATAAACACAGAAACAAAGTCATTGAGCAAACTAGAGAAAGGATGAATTACATCACACAATAGAAGTAAAGACTAGTATAAACACATAAACAAAATCATTGAGCAAACTAGAAAAAGGATGAATCCTGATCAAGTGGAGGAGGTGGTGGTGGTTGAATGATGCGGTGAAGAGAGGCAAACTGCTCTCTAATATATGTTATATCATGGTCATGTTACTACTGCTGATGTGCTGTGTAGCATTCAAAATGAGCAAGATCATTTGCATACTGTTGCTACTGCTCAACTAAATAATTTTTAAATCTAATCTCCCACTAATTAAACCTTTGAACTAATTGATCAATTTGAGGCTACCAGCAAATAGGGGTAGATTCAAGAATAGGTACTTCCTCTTCAACCACAAGCTCTTCATGCATAGAATGATGTTGAGTACTATAAAGGAGTTGGAAGGAGCTACTCGAATAGAATATAGGGAGGTGATCAGGTGGAGTAAGGAATTGAAGATTGTATTTCGTCTCAAGGACATAGGCAATTAGATGTATTCAAGAACATTGGGATTTTTTTTGTGGCCTAGGTCACTAATACAAGTTCTATGTCCAATGTAGCAAATGATAAGATCAACATCATTAAAATTAAGGTTAGCCATGATGTAGTAAGAGGTGAGTGAAAGAATAGGAGTAATGTGAATCCAATCTCAAGCTTTAAGAATAATTATGTTACGAAGAATGTGTTGGATGGTTCGAGCATCTTTAACTAAGGTGCTGGATATGGATTCATGATATTGAATATTGGTTTCCCTAAGAATATTATTTACAGGGGTCCAATTAAAATTAGGATCATAAGCTAAGATATGGATTTTGTCTCTAGTGCTAGACAAGTGAAAAAATTCATGGAAATCCTGATAGGTTATCTCTATAGACCTTCTATTAACATATGATTATAGAGTAGTAAAATCAGCATTAAGACAAAGGCTTGCAAAGAATTTAAATAGCATTTCAGAGTTGAAAGGAAAGGCAAGGGTAAGAATAAATCCAAGAGTTGTGTGAGCGAATAGGTATAGTACCTAAAAGTTCAGAGTATTTGGATTAATATATTGGAAGGGTTGATGCCAACAATTTTATAGCAGTTATAGGCTGCTTCATCATATTCCTCGTGAATTGAGGATCAATAAAACAACAAAAAGATCTTTCTACAAGTGCTCTAAACCTTTTTCCACCAGCTATTACAACTTAGTTTTCATAACTATGTTTTTATATCATATGTATTTTTTGATGATTTCAAAATCTTATTGTATTGAGTACTATTTCTCCTAACATATATTAGAAATATTGCTTTAGCTGTTTTTATGTACTAATATTTCAGGAAAATCATACTCTAGACTACTAAAGACCTAAAGATAGATTAGATTAGGGTTTATTGTATTTAAAGTTTAAAGTTTATATTTTTTTGAGTCTGAAAGAGTGTGATTGTAATTGGGTAATCGTGCACACACATACTGGTGGTTTGTAAAAATTTGTATTTTTTTTAAAACTACTCGTATTGTATAATTTTGGATCATACGGGATAATATGACCTGAGTGTTCCTTTATAAACCAGTTAATTGAATCATGCCTAGAAAATTTTCTAAGTGCTATTCATATTGTATGAAGTTACCTTTGTACAGATGATGTCTAGAGTATAAAATGGCTAAGTACCAGTTCGTCCCGAATGAACTCATAATTGTTTTGAATTTTTTGTACTATACGATCTAAGGTTCATATAGACGACATCTAGAGTAAGAAATGGATGCGTATTATTTCATCCATATGAATAGATAAATTTTTTGAACTATTCATACTGTATGATTTTATGTTCGTATAGATGACTTCCATAGTACAAAATGAACTCATCCATTTTATACTAAATGAAATGTGATTTGATTAAAACCAATTGTATTATAAGATATAGGGTTCGTACAATACGTTATTATGAGTATGAAACAAGTTCATACAAAATTGTCCGGATGATCTGGTTCAATTTTGAATTAATTGTACTATACAATGGTAGTTCGTACATATGACTATCAGAGTACAAAACCAATTCGTACAGGATCATACAGGCAATTTTTTCACAGATCATATGTACGATGTACGATCATATTGTATAATCATGGATGGTCAAATTAAAATTTTTAGTTTTCTGGATAGTTTTTCAGGTCTTTCATATATATAAGGTCCTAAAAAAATTAACTTTTATATATGCTTCTTCGTATTTTCTTTGAGATTAAGTGTGAGAGTGCTTTGGGAGAGTGTTTAAAAGAGTGGATAGAGATATCTTGTAGGTGGAATTTTTGAAGGGTTCACAAGAATGACCAAAAAAGAATCTCTTTGTAAGTTTGTCAAATCTCTTCCTTACTTTTTTGAAGACGCTTGACAGAAGATCTTTGAGAATATCTAGTTCTCTATTGATACCATGAGGGTGTGAAAGGACATTGATTCTCTGTCGACACCAGGAATGTGTGAAAGGATGTCAGTTCTCTGCCGACACTATAAGGGTTTGAAAGGATGATGGTTCTCTGTCGACACCAAGAGAGTGTGAAAGGATGATGGTACTCTGTCACAACAAGATTTAGTGGAAGAGAGGTTAATTGTAAGGGCTTCTCTGTCTTGTTGTGGGAGTAAAAGGAGAGTCACTTTGGTATAGTCCAATACCTGAAGAGAGATTCTTCAAGGAGTGGATGTTGGTATAGTCAGACCAAACTATTTTAAATTTCTATGTTCTTTTGTTTCTATTTTATTACATTTTTAATTTTTGCACTTTTTATTTTTGTGGTTAAAAAGTTTATTTTGGAAAAAAAATAAAATTATGTTAAAAGTATAAAATGGCTTTCTATAATTTACTAAGAGTTTTTAAAATTACCAACTCACCCCCCTCTTTGTTAGCATTAGGACAATTGTAATAGGTCTAACAACATATACGGAATTTTAAGTGGTATTAGAGCCAACTTTTAATAATTAAGGTTTAGACAACTATTTAAAAATGATAATGACTAATTTTGGAAATTGTAACACACCTGAAGAGTATTTGATCACTAGACCCCCATTGTTTAATAACATTCCTTTCAATTTTTGAAAAATACGTATGTCTACTTTTCTTCAATTGCATGACTATCGCATGTCTATTTTAGTACAGGAAGGCTACACTAGACCAACTAGACTTATATATGGCGTTATAATTGAAACACTATTTACTAACTAGACTGTAGAAGAAAAATAATTAGCTTTGTTAAATGCTAAATATTTAAATAATTTTTTCTGCGCCTTATATCTGAAGACTATATATTTGTCTTTACCTGTAGAACCAGAAAAGAAATTTTGGATAGACTTTATATCACATATGATAGGATTAACAAGGTGAAATAATCTAGATTAAATATTTGGTTACACAAATATGAATTATTTTACATGAAACCAAATGAATGAATCACTGACATGTACACTCGTTTCACATAAATTGTCATCTCACTACATGCCTTAGGTAGGGAATTAATGAATGCTGAAAAGTGAATAAATTTTATCATTATTTATCTACTACTTATGATGTAAAAATAACTATTATAATATAACCAAAAGACTTAAATATTTATTATAATGATAATTTCTTGGATCACTAAGTTCTTATGAGCAAGGAATGACTCAAAGACAAATTGATGCAGGTCAGAAGCAAAAGGAGAAAAATATAGCATTGAAAGTGGATGACTCTGAGAGTGATGAGTCTCATCTTGAGGATGAAGATGACATTGCCTTGATGACAAGATTATTTAGGAGTTTTCTAAAAAGAAAGCAAAGAAGATGTCAGCAGTGGAATAAAGGTAACTTCTATAAAAATGCTAAGGCTTCTAATGATATAATTTGCTATGAATGCAGGAAGCCTGAAAACATCAAATCTGAATACCCTAACCTTAAAGCTAATCCTAGCAAGGAGAAGGTCGAAGAGAAGAGTAATGTAAGAAAAGGCAATAATAGATTATAAAGAGCATTTTAGGTGGATTTAGCTTCAAATTCCTCAAAAATAGAAGCAGAAGAGGAAGTCACCAATTTGTGTTGAATGGCTGATAAGCTTGATCAGTTAGATCAAGAAGAGGTATCAAGAAGAGGTGTGTGACTTAACCTATGAAGAGTTATTTGATATTTATGAGAAATTTATACTACATATAGGAAACTCAAAAAGATGCATGCTAGGTTGAACATAAAATTCTTAGAATTACAAAAAGAGCATAAAATCCTTAGAAAAGATCACACACTGATCGATAGTAACCATATGAAACTATTAAATGAGTTTGATGAATTGAATAAATAGTATAAACTATTAAAATCAACCCACGCTAAACTTAAAAATAATGTGTACATGTTTGATTTGAATTGTATAAAGTCTTCTAATACTTTTTGTCTCAAAATAATTTCTTATGAATCATGGTTATGGCATAGAAGACTTTGTCACGCTAGCATAAATTTTTTAGAAAATTTTCCTAAAAAGAACTAGTTAGAGAAATACCCAAACTAGACTTTACTAAGAATCACCTATATGATGCATGTCAATTAGGAAAATAGTTGAAGTCCTCCTTTCATTCCATTAAGGAACTTAGAACTAGCAAACCATTGGAAATTATTCATATGGATACTTTTGGACAGGTTGGCACTTTAAGTCTAGGATATAAAGTGTTTGAATTTATTATAGTTGATGGTTTTTCAAGATTAACTTGAATTAAAATTTTATTTTATAAGAGTGAATTATTTAAGGAATTTAGAAATTTTATACTTTGATTGAGAGGAAATTAGGGTGTGAGATTTTATCAATTCAAAATAATCATATAGGTGAATTTAAAAATAAAAAAGTTGAAGATTTTTATAAAGAGAAAAGAATTTATAATAATTTTTCAGCACCTAGGACCCTTTAGCAAAATGGGATAGCAGAAAGAAAGAACAAAATAATAATTGAAGTCACTAGAGCCATGTTGGCAGAATACACACTTCCAAAAATATTTTGGGCTGAAGCAATTAGTATAGCTTGTAATGTTTTAAATAGGGTGAACATTAGATCCAAATTGAATAAGACACCTTGTGAACTTCTTAAGGGGAGAACACCAAATTTGTTATATTTGTATATTTTTTTATGTAAGGTATTCATTCATAATAATGGCAAAACTCCTTTAGGAAAATTTGATCCAAAATATGATAATGGAAATTTTCTTGGTTATTCTAGTATCAGAAAATCTTATAGCATTTCTAATAAAAGATCTTTGATAGTTGAGGAGACCACACATGTTGTGTTTGATGAATCTGGTATTTTAGAAGAGCCAAAGTTGGAAGAAGATCATATTAAAGATATCTCCCAAGGAATTGAAAAGATAAATTTTGAAGAAGATGTTGGGAAAGAAGACCCTTTACCTAGAGAATGGAAATTTTCTAAGAATCACCCTAAGGAATTAATTTTAGGTGAACCTAGTGAGGGTGTTTGGACTAGGCATGGACTTAGCAAAGAAGTGAGCTATTCTATCTTTATATTAATGATTGAACCTACTAATATAAATAAAGTACTTTAGAAAGAATTTTGAATTTTGGCCATGCAGGAAAAATTAAATCAATTTGTAAGAAATGATGTTTGGGAATTGATTGAAAGTCCTAAGGATCAAAGTATTTTTGGAACTAAGTGGGTGTTCAAAAATAAAATGAATGGTTCAGGAGTTGTAATTAAAAATAATGCAAGACTGGTGGTCAAGGGGTATAATCAAATAGAATGGATTGATTCTGAAGAAAATTTTTCTCTTTTAGTTAGACTTGAAGCAATTAGGATTTTTTTAGCATTCGCTTGTTTTAAAGGTTTTAAATTATATCAAATGGATGTTAAGAGTGCCTTTTTGAATGGGGCGATACAAGAGGATATTTATATTGAGCAAACTTCAAGTTTTGAAAATTTTAAAATCCCTAATCATATGTTTAAATTAAAAAAGGCATTATATTGACTGAAAATATACACTTAGGGCTTGGTATGAGAGGTTAAGAACTTTTCTATTAAAAATGACTTTTATGAAAGAAAGTGTGGACACCACTCTTTTTTTGAAGAGGATAGGAGATGACATACTCATTGTTCAAATATATGTTCATAAAATCTTTTTTGGATCTACAAATAAAAATTTATGTGATGATTTTTTTATTAATGATTAGTGAATTTGAGATGAGTTTGATGGAAGATTTGAGTTATTTTCTTAATTTTAACATAAAATAAAACGTGGAAGGAACTTTTATTAATCAATCAATATATATTAAAGACATCATCAAGAAATATGAAATGGATAATGCTAAACCAATTACTACACTAATGAGTTTCTTAATGTAGTTAGATAAGGATCCTAATGATAAATATGTTGATCAAAAGAAATTTAGAGGAATAATTAGATAATTGATTTACTTGACTGCTAGAAAATTAGATATCATATTCAGTGTTTATTAGTGTACTAGATTTCAATCTAATCCAAAGGAATCACATTTGATAGCAATTAAAAGAATTCAGATATATCTTTTGGGAACTCAAAGCTTAAGGATTTGGTATCCTAAGAACATCTCTTTGTTTAAAATAATTGGATATTTAATTTAGATTTTGTATGATGTATGGTTGATAGAAAAAGTACATCTAAAACTTATCAATTTATAGGAAACTCTTTAATTTTTTGGTCCGGTAAAAAATAAAATTCAGTAGCCCTATTTACTACTGAAGTATAATGCATTTCCTTAGGTGGTTATGTGGCACAAGTGTTACAAATCTAAGTTTATGGATTAGACTTTTGATGATAGCAAACATTCATAATTGTCTACGACTATCTTGCCTATTAACTTTTTAGGTCCACAAGATCGAGTGCAACTCAAGCCAGCTTAAGATTGGGTAGAAATAGTTTGAGTCAGTTGTAATTTTTCCTTTCTTAAGTCCATTGTAAAAGTGGTTCCTGATGCTAAGTAACCTTGCACACACACACTTGAGTTTTTATCTGTTATTTTCTATTTTGAGTATATTATCCTGGACGATGTTCATATCAGCCAGGATGATCCGACTAAAAATAGAAAACCTAATTAGGGCATCCTGGTTAAGGCAGCCATCATTAAGCACATTGTCCTAGATGATCCTTATATCGACTAGGATGATAGGCTCAAATCAAAAAGTATTAATCGCCGATCTATTTAGGTAAGATTTATTTTTGGACATCGGCCATGCCGATCCATTACATCATCCTGGATGATTTAACACAGTTTTGCCTAAATTAATCTTATAATTAAGGAAAGAAATTAAGGCTTGATTGATACGATCACATCGTCCTGGACGATCACAGGATCATCCGGGGTGATCAATTCAAAAAACCTTGGTTTTTCCTGGATGATTAACATCGGCCAGCTCTTATTCAGAGCGATGTTTTGGATGATTTTCCTAATTTTGAACTAATCGTTCGGGACGATCGTGAAATTAGCTTGGATTATCAAGCTAATTTTGGGTTGTCTAGACCTCCTTTCAAAGCGATTTTTTAGATGATAATTCGTGATTTGAACTAATCATACAAGATGATATTTTATCGTCCTTGATGATATGAACAAATTTCTTCTATTCATCCCAGATCGTCCCGACTGATTAGGCTTAAATTACACTGATCATACATGATGATATTTATATCTTCCTAGATAATAAAGTCTGCAAGTTGAAATTAATGAGCTATTTTGAAGCCCTTCTATTTAAGAGCTCTTATTCTTCACTTTGTAAGATCTTTTGCTGCTGTCTTGACCTGAGAAAGTCTTGAGGAGACGGAGAGAGAGAGAGAGAGAGGATTTTGTGAGGGGTAGCTTGTGAGGGAGGTTCACAAGGGTTACTTCAAGCATTGTTCCACTTCTTCTTCTACTAGAGTCTTTTGTCCTTGGAAGGGTTGAGAGAGGTGAGCTTCAGCATTTGATAAAGATTCTCTTCCTGCTTTAGGAGGAAGCAAAAAGAGTTGGGTTCTCTGTCTCATCAGGGTTGGTGGAAAGGAGTTTTTGTGAGGGCTTCTCTGCCTTGCTGTGGGAGCAAAAGGAGAGTCACTTTTTGTAGTGCAATACTCGGAGGGCACCTCCGTGGAGTGGACGTAGGTCGAATTGACCAAATCACTATAAATCTTTGTGTTCTTTTTATACTGCTTCCACATTTAATTTTCTACACATTGATTTACGTTGTGGTAAATTTTGGTTTGAGTTTTGTGTTTTGATTGTAAGAATTTTTAAAATACCAATTCACCCCTCCCCCCTCTTAATTAGTATTGGGACGGTTCATAGGGCTTAACATCCCTAACAAACTTTCAAGTGGTATTAGAGCGGGATTCATAAAAACTAAGTTTGAAAACTTTTTAAAATTTGATCCATGGCTAACAACGGAAATCGTAATATTGCGGAAGGGTATTCTATTACCCGACCACCTTTGTTTGATAATATCCCTTTTGATTTTTGGAAAACTCGCATGTCTACATTTTCACAATCAATTGATAGTCGCATAAGGATGCTTGTTAAGGATGGTTATACACCTCCAAGTGGAAAATTAAATGGCATTACTGTTCCACTTCCTTTTACTGAATGGACTCTAGATGATAGGATCTTGCGCAACTTAATGTAAAATGTCTGAACTGCTTTTTTTGTGCTTTAAAATCTAAAGATTACATGCATGTTTCTACTTGCTCTACTAGTAAAAAAATTTGGGATAAATTATGTATTACATATCAAGGAACTAATGAAGTTAAGCAATCCCGATTAAATATTCTTTTGAATGATTACAAACTTTTTTGTATGAAACCTTTTGAATCGATTTCTGAAATGTATACAAGGTTTACTTATATTGTTACTTCTTTGCATGCCTTAGAAAGAGAACTCACTAATTATGAAAAAGTGAATAAAGTTTTGAGATACTTGCCTTCCTCTTTTGATGCTAAAATCATTGTAATTACTGAATCTAAAGATTTGAATACTTATTCGATTGATAACTTACTTGGCTCTCTCATTACTTACGAGCAAGGGATGAATCAAAGAAATCTTGATGCAGGTGAGAAAAGAAAGGAGAAAACTATGGCATTAAAAGACAATGACACGGATAGTGATTCTTCCAGGTCTGAAAGTGATGATGTTTCTTTAATCACAAGGCAATTCAAAAGATTTATAAGGAAGAAGTAAAAGAACCATCAAAAGTGGAACAAAGGTAAGGGAAACAAAAATTTTAAGAGTTCTAAAGATATGATTTGCTTTGAATGAAAGAAGCTAGGATATGTTAAAGTTGATTGCCCTACACTTAAGTCTCACCCAAGCAAGGAGAAGGGTGAGGAGAAACCCAAGTTCAGGAAGGACAAGAAAAGATTCCAAAAGGCGTTCTGGGCGGATTCTGCATCGTTTTCATCTGAGATTGAACCTGAAGAGGAGACAACAAATTTGTGCTTAATGGCAGACGACCATCTTGATCAAGGTGACCAAGAAGATGTATGTGAACTAACATATGAGCAACCCCTTGAAGTTTTAAAAAAATTCATGCATCATATAGGAAGCTTAAGAAAACTCATACAAGTTTGAAATTAGAATTTTTAAATTTATAAAAAGAGTATGAAATTCTTCTTAAAGATCATTCTACAATTGATACTAATCACATGACTCTACTTGATGAGTTTGATGCATTAAACAAAAAACATGTTGATTTATCTGATGCTCATAATTCTTTAAAATCATTTCATGCTAATTTAGAAAAAGAATATAAAAAATTAGGATATCTAAAAGCTTTTGAAAATAAAAAACCTTCATTTCATGCATCACATAAAAAGCATCACCATATATTAGTGCATCCTTTTCCAAGAATTAGATATTTTTCGTGTGGCATGTTATGACACATTATACACACTTGCACCATTCACCATAGTTCACATTGGGTTTGGAAACCCAAATTGCATGATTCACAGCATAACACACATGCATTGCATTCCATTTTCCATAAGAAGGGACTAAAACCTATTTGGGTTCCTAAATCTGACATTTGATGATTTTGTAGGCAAGCTCTCACAAAAGGCCTCTTGAGAGCATGTGGTACCTGGACAGTGGATGCTCTCGACATATGACTAGCGATGCCAATCAATTCATTTTGCTGGAGACCAGGAATGGAGGCAAGGTGACTCTTGGAGACAACACCACTATGAAGGTAGTAGCATCAGGTATAATTGGTAATTCCAAGAACCTTTTGATTGAAAATATTTTGCTTGTAGATGGACTGGAACACAACTTGCTCAGCATCAGCCAGCTTTACGATAAGGGCTTCATCATAAAATTTTTAGCCAATTCATGTATTATCAGCTTAAATAATAACACTATTTTATAAGGAAAGCGGATCAACAACGTTTACATTCTTGATTTAAATAACATTGAATGCAGTGCTTCATTTTGCTTAAAAAATGATGTTGATGATTCATGGATGTGGCATAGGAGATTGTGTCATGCCAGTATGAAAACTCTTAGGAAAGTGACCCAAAAAGAGCTAGTTAGAGGTGTCCCCAAGCTTAAGTTTTTAAAAGACCACCTTTGTGATGCCTGTCAATTATGAAAGCAAGTCCACTCCACTTTTCACTCCATTAAGGATATTAGCACCTCTAGACCTTTAGAAGTCCTTCACATGGACTTGTTTGGATCCATTAGCACTGCCAGCTTGGGAGAGAAAGTCTATGATTTTGTGATAGTCGATGACTACTCGAGGTTTACTTGGATTAGATTTCTGTCACACAAAATCAGTCTTTTGATGAGTTTAGAGCCTTCTTCACTTGGATTCAGAAAAAGCTAGGTTGTGAGATCTTGACCATCCATAGTGACCATGGGGGAGAGTTTGAAAATGAGAGATTTGGAAATTTTTGTGAGGACAAGGGGATTAGCCATAACTTCTCAGCTCCTAGGACCCCTCAGTAGAACGGGTTAGCATAAAGGAAGAACCGGACCTCAGTGGAAGCCGCTAGAGCCATGCTTGCTGAGTATTCACTTCCAAAATACTTTTGGGCTGAAGCGGTTAACACAGCATGTTATGTGTTGAATAGGGTGAATGTTAAAGCCAAATTAAATAAGACACCCTATGAGATCCTTAAGGGTAGGACACCCAATATTTCCCACCTTCATGTCTTTGGTTGTAAGGTTTTCATTCACAATAATGGGAAGTCTCACTTAGGAAAATTTGACCCAAAATATGATGGAGTGTTCTTAGGATATTCTAGTGTTAAGAAGTCTTTTAGGGTGTTTAATAAGAGAACTTTATTAGTAGAGGAGACTACTCATGTAGTGTTTGATGAATTTGATCCTAGAAAGCATAGAGTTGAGGATGATGATGATGTTGGAGAGATTACCACTAGAGTAGAGAATTTGGATAAGAGGGTTGAACACCAAAACACTAAAAGAGCAGGAGAGGTTATCCAAGGAGTATAAAATATAGATCTAGAGGAAAGGGTTGAACCTTCACACACTTTACCTATGGAGATACTCTTCGAGTCACCCTAAAGATCTGATCTTAGGAGACCCTTCTAATGGAGTTAGGACTAGACATAGACTTAGGAAGGAAGTGAACCACTATGCCTTTATCTCAATGACTGAACCCACCAACATAAACCAAGCCCTTTTTGATGAGTTTTGGATCTTAGCCATGCAGGAGGAGTTGAACTAATTTAGGAATGATGTTTGGGAGCTAGTAGAAAGACCTAAGGGATAAAGTGTAGTTGGAACCAAATGGGTCTTTAAGAATAAGGTGAATGATTCTGGAGTGGTGATTAGGACTGAGGCAAGATTAGTGGCTAAGGGGTATAACCAAATAAAAGGGATAAATTTTGACGAGACTTTTGCCCCTGTAGCTAGATTGGAAGCCATTAGAGTGCTATTAGCCTTTGCCTGTTATAAGGGATTTAAGCTTTTCCAAATGGACATTAAGAGTGCCTTTTTAAATGGGGAAATAAAAGAGGATGTGTTTATAAAACAACCCCCATGTTTTGAGAGTTCCCATTTTCCAAATAATATTTTCAAATTAAAAAAGGCCTTTTATGAATTAAAGCAGGCACCTAGAGCTTGGTGTGAGAGGCTTAGCACATTCTTACAAGGAAGGGAGTTTGTTAAGGGGAGCGTAGACACCACCCTTTTTCTGAGGAAAGTAGGAAATGATTTACTCATTATTCAGATTTATATTGATGATATACTTTTTGGATCTTCTGAAAAGAGATTATGTGATGAGTTTTCTAAAATAATGAGTAGAGAGTCTGAGATGAGTATGATGGGAGAGTTGTCCTTTTTTTAGGGTTTAACATAAAACAATTAGATGATGGAACCTTTCTAAATTAATCAAAATATATAAAGGACATTTTGAAGAAGTATGAGATGGATAAAGCCAAGATAATTAATACTTTCATGACCTCCAGTGTTCAGTTAGATAAGGACCCAAGAGGAAAGTCTATTGATCAGAAGAAATATAGAGGGATGATTGGATCTTTACTTTACCTGACTGCTAGCCGACTTGATAATGTTTAGCGTTTGTCTTTGTGCTAGATTTTAAGCTGACCCTAAGGAATTCCACCTGACTGCAGTTAAGAGAATTCTTAGATACCTTTTATGGACTCAAAACTTAGGAATCTGGTACCCTAGGCATAGAACTTCTTCTGAGATTATTGGATATTCTAATTCTGATTTTGTAGGATGTAAGGTGGATAGAAAAAGCACTTCTGGAACTTGCTAATTCATAGGACAGTTTTTAGTCTATTGGTCTAATAGAAAGCAAAATTCTGTTGCACTTTCCACTGATGAAGCCGAGTACATTGCCTTAGGAAGTTTTGTGGCCCAAGTCCTTTGGTTAAAATAGCAAGTACTAGATTTAGGATAACCTGTAGTCACCATCTCAGTTCTTCGTGACAACACTAGTGCCATCTGCATTTTTAGGAATCTTATCCAACATTCAAGGACTAAGCACATTAACATAAGGCATCACTTTATTAGAGACCATGTGACTAAAGGGGACATTGAGTTACACCATGTAGCGACTAAGAATCAACTGGCTGGCATATTTACTAAACCACTGGCCTTCGATACTTTTAGCACTTTAAGGACCAGATTGGGTGTGATTGACATTAATGCATGAACTTAATTTCTATTAATTTTTTTTCTGTTATATGTTGATTACTTTGCTTTATCTTTTGTTAGTTTTTTAGTTGTTTATTTTTTTGTAATTATTTTCTTTACTTTTGATACTTTATTTTTCATATGTCTTGATTTATTTTTCTAAATTATCATTGAATTGATATCTTATGCCATATTTTTGTTGTTTTGAAAATTTGTAGTCAATGTTTTACATCTCTTAATCTGCTAAAGGGTAAAAACACCGTTGATTGTGTCTCTTTCTCTAACCTATTTTAGTGGTGAAATTTTCTTTTCTAAACAAAAGTCTATCTCAAATTAATAACTGGATTTTGCAATTGATATCTTTTCTATCTTGCTACAGTAATCTAGCTTATATTTATAATAATCAATTTTTTTTTACTTTAAGATTTCTCGTTATCCTGTCAATGCATCTGTGATATGATTTTTTATTCTATTTTATGGTTTGTTCTTTCCTATATTAGAGAGTGAGTTTTTCTTCTCAAATATCTAGAATATATACTCACAACTAAGAATATTTAAGATTTTTTGGAAAAGAATCTAGCTTGCAAAAAAATAAATTTAAAAAAAAGTTGCCAATGATGCTCAAAAGCAAAAGATGCCATAATGACGCCAAATTGAAATATAATATTAATATATATATATATATACATATCAAAAATCAACAAGATGCGCAAAGTGTGTCATTCCAATGGACAAGAGGCTAAAATAGGCCCATCAAAAAGCAAGCTATCTTCCTTTCTTCCAACTCTTAAAATTTAGAAGATTTTATGTATCACTTGAGATTTGCAAGGACTTAATTTTGAATTTCACGATTATAATAAACTACTTTGATACATTATTCTATAAGATATTTTTCTAAAACCAAGTCTTGATCGGATCTTTTTTTCTTATCCAATTGATTTTTCTTATTTAGGCTTTTTGATTTCAAAAGGCGATTTTACCCTAAAAGAAGTCCGAGCATAGGGTTAACGTGAACGAATATTTTATCATTTTTTGGATTTTTGATGTTATTAACTCATTAACTTACGAATTTTTAAAATCAATCACATGAAGACTATATCATGTTCATTCCTTAATTTAAAAAAAAAAAAAAAACTTTGTTTCTTTGCTAGTTTTTATGCCTTTTTTGTGTTTTATCGTTGTTATTTTTTAGCTGATTTTATTATTTTGGGTCTTCTCTGATCATCTCCATCCTTCCTCTGAATTCAAATTTTTTTTCACATCGTCCTGGATAATATTTATATCATCCTGGACAATCTGCTCATCTTTCTTCAAAAACTCCATCTACTGAATATTTTGACTTTTCTGCTCTTCATCGTTTTGGATGATATGATCGTCCTCTGCTACAATCAACTTTATCGTCCTGGCTGATACATTTTCATCCTGGAAGAGGAATTTATTGATAATCGTCCCGTCTGATACACCTGTTCGTCCTGGATGATACACTTGTCAGCACGTTTAAAATCTATAAATTTGCTCGGGACGATCCATTTTTGGACAATCATCCTGGACGATCCACTGTTTTTCCTGGACGATACACGTGGCATATGATTTAAAATGTTTTAAATTCAGCCAGTATGATCCATTATTGAGCATCGTCCTAGATGATCTGCTTTTTCAACGGTCCTCCGGACTTACTCCTATGGATGATCGCCTGTGCCTAATCATCCTAGATGATATTTGATCGTCCTGGATGATTAGACTGCCTTTTAGACCAATCATCCAACCGTAATAATTGCACCATATCGGACTAGACGATACTGTGATCATCCTGGACGATCCGGCCGATTCTTTAAATTGATGCCAAATTCAGTCGTTTTCTTCACACCTCTCCTTTCCTTTACTTCCTTCCTCCTGTTCCTTGCTTTTTATGCTAATAGCTAGTGGCAAGCATTCTCGTCATATGTCTGGAAGCTCCTCGAGGGCTACGCTGAACTCTCGATTTTGGCAGGCAGACAATCAGGCTGCCTACCACCGATACAAGATGTCCAGCATTACTCTCTCCCGATCAATCAATCCAAACCACCTATCCTATCTGGTACTCGACCTATTCACTCACACCTCTTTATGTTTTATTCTCACTCTCGTAATCCCTTTTAATTCAGAACTTCTCTTTGAATTTTATGCCAACCTCTTAATCAATTCTGCCTATATTGCTCTCACCTCGTATGTGAATCGACGCCCAGTCAAGATCACATACCAAGATTGTGCAGAATTGCTACAGCTTTCCACCACAGGGGATAAGCTGCATACCCTAGTTTCTAATCCTGATTTTAATTGGGCTACGGCCAATCACTCTCTTCGCCACACCAATACCCACTTTCATGTTGGAGAGACTAGCTCTTTACTTAAAGATGCTAGGACGATCGATCACGTCCTTCGCACCTCTGTGATTGCTAAAGATGGCGAACAAATCCATATCACTCCCCTTCTTCCACTCATCACTTTTTACATAATGACCAATGGTGAATTCAATGCAAGCGACCTGATCTTTCACTGCATCGAGCATTTGACTATAATTTGAGATCCATGTCATATAAGAAAGCCCAATCTTGCTCTATGACACATCATTATATATGTTCTAGAATCCAAATACAACATTCAATATCCTACTCCTCCCGACCATCAGCGACCCTTCTACTCAAACAGTTCCTTTAATGTCTTTCACAGTACTCATCTCCACCCAGGGGATGGGGAAGCTCAAGGGGCCGAGGAGGAGGAGATTCCCGCTCCTAATCTGGCACCTGTTCCTCTCCGCCAGCACTCTCAGCTGGATAAGTTGGTAGAGAGATTTGATCAGTGGGAGACCTGCTTTGAGGCCTACGTTGCTGCACAAGAGCAGCAACATACTGAGGACATCATCCGCATGCAGCACTAGTACAACCAGTACATGGCTTGGTTTGGATCTCAGTTTTCCTCATTGACCAGTTACTTTCAGCCACCACCACCTCCTCCTCCATCTGATGATCAGGATCCCTCGTTTTACTAGTTTTTTATTATGCTATTTTTCTATAGTTTGTTGTTGTACCTTGTACTTTGATTCTAGAATTTAGTAAACTGCTTTTCATTACATTATTTCCATTAGACTGTCGAAACTGCTTGAAAATTTCTGATTATGTTTGCCATCAACAAAAAGGGAGAGATTATTGCAAATCTAAGTTTATGGATTAGACTTTTGTTGATATCAAACATTCATAATTGTCTATGACTGCCTTACCTACTAACTTTTCAGGTCCACAAGATCGAGTGCAACTCAAGCTAGCTCAAGATTGGGTAGATGTAGTTTGAGTCAATTTGTAATTTTCCCTTTCATGAGTCCATTGTAAAAGTGGTTCTTGTTGCTAAGTAACCTTACACACACACACACTTGAGGGTTTTTCTATTATTTTTTATTTTGTGTTCATCATCCTGTACGATGTTCATATCGGCCAGGATGATATGAAAAAAAATAGAAACCCTAATCAGGGCATCCTAGTTAAGACAGCCATTATTAAGCACATCGTCTTGGACGATCCTTGTATCTACCAGGACGATAGGCTCAAATCAGAAAGTATCAGCCGCCAAATCTATTTAGGTAAGATTTATTTTAGGACATCGGCCTGGATGATTTAACATAATTATGCCTAAATTAATCTGGTAATTAAGGAAAGCAATTAAGGCTTGATTGATACGATCATATCATCTTGGACAATCGCAGGATCGTCCGGGCTGATCAGTTCAAAAAACTTTAGTTTTTCTTGGACGATCAACATCGGCCAGTTCTTATTCAGAGCGATGTTCTGGATGATTTTCCTAGTTTTGAACTAATCATCCGGGACGATCATGAAATCGGCCCAGATGATCAAGCTAATTTTGGATCATCCAGACCTCCTTTCAGAGCAATTGTTTGGCTGATAAACTATGATTTGAACTAATCTTACAGGATGATATATCATCCTGGACAATATGAACAAATTTTTTTCTGTTCATCCCAGATTGTCCTGATTGATTAGGCTTAAATTTCACTGATCATACAAAAGATATTTATATCGTCCTAGACGATAAAGTCAGCAAGTTGCAATTAATGAGCTATTCCGAAGCTCTCCTATTTAAGAGCTCTTGTTCTTCACTTTGTAAGATCTTTTACTGCTATCTTGACCTGAGAAAGCCTAAAGGAGAGGGAGAGAGAGAGAGAGAGGATTTTGTGAGGGGGAGATTGTGAGGGGGATTCATAAGGGTTGCTCCAAGCATTATTCCACTTCTTGTTCTACTAGAGTCTCTTGTCCTTGGAAGGGTTGAGAGAGGTAAGTTTCAACAATCGATCAAGGTTCTCTGCCTGCTTCAGGAGGAAGCAAAAGGAGTTGGGTTCTCTTCCTAACCGAGGTTGGCGGAAAGGAGTTTTTATGAGGGCTTCTCTGCCTTGTTG
Organism: Dendrobium catenatum; assembly: GCF_001605985.2. NCBI lineage: Eukaryota > Viridiplantae > Streptophyta > Magnoliopsida > Asparagales > Orchidaceae > Dendrobium > Dendrobium catenatum. The sequence continues at coordinate 485,972 of NW_021320077.1, forward strand.
TGGGAGCAAAAGGAGTGTCATTTTTGTAGTGCAAAACTCGAAGGGTGCCTCCAGGGAGTGGACGTAGGTCAATTTGACCGAACCACTATAAATCCTTGTGTTCTCTTTTTACTGCTTCCGCATTTAATTTTCCACACTTTGATTTATGTTGTAGTGAATTTTGGTTTTAATTTATTGTTTTGATTGTAAGAATTTTTGAAATACCAATTCACCTCCACCCCCCTCTTGGTTAGTCTTGGGCTGGTTCATAGGGCTTAACATCCCTAACAAACTTTCAACAAGTACATTGGTTAAAATAATAATTATTTGACTTAGGATTTTTTATTGTCATAATTCTAATTTTATGTAATAATACTATTATCATTTTTATTTAAAAGAATCCTATTCAACATTTTAGAACCAAGCATATAAATATAAGGCACCACGTCATTAGAGATCATATAACTGAGAAAAAAATTAAATTACATCACGTTGCTAATTAAGATAAACTTACATATATTTTTATAAAACCACTAGTCTTTGACAAATTTAGCACCTTAAGAACCAGGTTAGATGTGATTGATCTTAATGCTTAAATTGAAAATTCTACAAACTTGATTTGTTGTTAATATGTGTTTGTTTAGTTTATCTCTATTTATTTGTTTTGTTTTTTTTTTAGTTTAATATTTTTTGGTTTTATTTTTGATTCTATTGGAAACAGGTCATTTAATATAAGGTAATTTGTTTTGAGAAGATTTTTAGATTATCATGTCTTATTTTCTTAGTGTTCTTTTCATACTGTATAAAATTTTTTTGTCATGTACGAATTTTGTAGCTTGTGCATGATAAGTTTTCAAATTGAGCACACAAAACTTAATTTTTCATAGGGTTCGTACTGTACAATGATGTCATCATACTCTATGATATATGCAGTTTCATTTGTATAAGTGAGTATGGTTTTCCAGTTGGTGTCAGTTATTGATTGTAGATCGTATACGAAATCGTATTTCATATGTATGATCATGTTGTCAATTTTTGTGGTGAACAAACCTAATCGTCATTAAAATGATCTTTAATATTTTGATCGTCCTAGATGAATACATATTCGTCTGTACAATCATTTGGTCAAAAAGCTTGTACGAAAGGACGCATCGAAAATGGCATTTTATGAAAAGCCATTTCATTTTTGGCCATATTCATTTGTATGTAAGAAAATATTTTTTTTATGTACGATTTTAAAATTGTACATACGATCTAAATTTTGTAATGTATGATATGTAATTTTTCATTAAATAAAAGAGTCTTTGGATTTGTTTTTCATCACTTTCTTATCCATTCCAAACCTTCTAGAACCCATATCTTAGGAATGACTAGTATCAGTAAACGACCCCGCCTCTCTAAGGGATCTTCTTCTAGAATTGGTAGGAATGTTAACTTCTTATCTAAAGAGAATGAGGATGCTTACTTTAGGTATTCTGCTACTAAAATCACTCCTTCCCGACTTCTCATACAGAGTGATATTCTTTCTCTGTCATGCCCTTATTCACTTCAACTCAACTTTCTTTTATCCTAACTCTCATATATATCTACCATAAAGGGGCATTCCAATTCTTTTTTGGCCAACATAAAAGTAAATCAGGACCACTTTAGGATAGCCTCCTATGTTCTCAAGCAACAGAAATTATAAAGATCTTGACAACTTTCTCCACCTGAGAGCACAAGGGATTAGAGTCCATACTTTAACCTCTATAGTTGACTTTGATTGGTCCAAAATTAATCAAACTCTTAGAGGTGTCACCCAAGTGAGTCATTAGTCTCGAGTTTACACTCTCAATCAAAGTGCCGGGATTATCCAGCACATTTTGAGAACCTCAATTATTCCAAAAGCTGGTGATCGCATTATTATGTTGCCTCTTTTATACATGCAAAGTCACTTATTTGATAATGACTAAAAAACCTTTTGATGAATCCCAACTCATCATGGATTATATTTATAATATTTTTGAGATCGGACCTCCACGTTATAAGAGAAAGAAAAATATGGCATTATGACATCTAGTTGCTTATATCTTAGAAAAGATGTACAAACTTATCTATCCAGATCCTCCCACTGAACTACCTATTTACTTTACTGATGCCTCTATTTAGGCACTTTTTAGATAGGATTAAAGTTTTGAGAGTGATGATTCAGAGGAAGAGGGGGAACTCCTACACCAGCATTTACACCTGCACCTAGACCTGACCAGAATTTCTACCAAGAAATGGTCCAGAACTTTGATAGATTGGAAACTCATTTTGATCAATGCTTTGATCAAATTAAGAATCACTTAAATCAATAGGATATAAGATATCATGAAGACATGGGTTAGATCCAAGGGAAGTTTGACTCTATGAGCATGAATGTAGCTACAATCAGTAGTTATTTTCAATGTTCAACCAACCACCTCCTCCAAATTAGGGCCCCTCTAATTACTAGATATACTTTTGTGCTATTGTTGCTAATGAGTTTTTGTGTTTGTAGTTGTGATGTTTCTCCTATGAGTTTAGTGTTTTCATTTGTTATTTTAAATTCCTGAGATGATGTTAGTTGAATGATGTTATGATGAATGATATGAAATGAGAAATATGTTTGTTTGTTCTCCTTGATATTAATGAAATGATGGAATATTTTGTTCGCTTGCATTGAATTTCTTTTCTTGAAATATTTATGTTTTTAATGGAAAAATCTTTTAAAGTTGATCATTAGAATGGATTCTTAATTACTTTGCTCTACAAATTAATTTCCTTACAAAATTTAATCTTTCAAATATTTAAATTAAATTATGATTGTATATGGACAAGGAGATCAATTTTATGTTCTTATAGATAAACATATCTAAGCCATAATTTTTACAAGATTGATATCTTATTATTTTACTTCTTTTTTAATATGTTTATTTTTGTTATTATCGGAATTTGAATTTAGATTATTGATATTTGAAAGATCCAAAAAGTAAAAAAAAATGCTCAAAGCATGTAAAAATAGAAAAGATGCGCAATAATTCACAAAGTAAAAAGAGGCACAAAATTATCCCAAATAGAAAAGATACACAAAGTGTGCCACAAATATTTAAAAAGATGCATAATGTTGCCAATTGAAAACATTTATAGTGTTCTTTCCATTATCATTCTATCTTTAATCCAAATCCATCTAATTAATAATCATATTCACTATTGAATTTAAAATTAATTAAACTTTATTTTGAAATATTTGTAATAATCATTTTTTATATAATTTGTCTAGTATGAATAATAAACCTGATTAACTTTTTTTATATTAGTTGTTCTTAGATTTAAAATTTTGAAAATTTTCTTTTTAGTATTATGAAGTTAATATTGTATTTGTAATTGGTTTAAAATCCTTTTCTTCTTAACTCTTTTGATTTTTCTATAGAAACCTTTCATTTCAAGATGTACTTCTCTTTTTATTATTGTCAAAAGGGGGAGTCGTAATATTATTTGATGATTGTTGTATGTATATTATGTGTATGTACATATTGAATTGTGAATGTCTCTAATGTGATGTGTGTATGTTTTGAATGTGATGTGATTTATGTATGTTTGTATGTTTTAAATGTTCATGTTTGTGTTTTTTGTTTGAGCTATTTTTAATTGTAGTAGTTATTATTTATTATTTCTTTTGAATTTTTAGGTTTTTTGTTTTTTGATCTTTATAGGAACCCCTTGATTTAAATTGGTCATTCATTTAAGGGGAGCTAAGGAGAAAATTTTCTTTAAATGTTAAATCAAATAATAATTATTTTTCTTTCATCAAAAAGGGGAGATTGTTGTAACTCAGTTTTCATAATTTGTTTTTATATCATGTGTGTTTTTTTATAATTCCAAAATCTTATTATATTGATTCCAAAATCTTAGTTTAAATGTTAACATATATTGAAAATATTGCTTTTATTGTTTGTGTGTACTAACATTTCAGGGAAATCATACACCATACTGCTGAAGACTTCAAGACAGATTAAATTAGGGTTTACTGTATTTGAAATCTGTACTTTTTTATATTTTTCTTAAGTCTGAGAGAGTGTGATTGTAACTGGGTAATCATACAGACACATACTAGGGGTGTGCAAAAAAAAAATATATTTTTTAAAACTAATTGTACTATATGATTTTAGATCCTAACGGACGATATGACTTTAGCATTCCTCTAAAAAATAGTTAATCAAATCAAGCCTAGAAAATTTTCTAAGTACTATTTATATTTTATGAAGATACCTTTGTACAGACGAAGTCTAGAGTATGAAATATCTACGTACCAATTCATCTTGAACAAACTTAACATTTTTCTGAACTATTCATATTGTACGATCTTATGTTTTTATAGACGATGTCCAAAGTATAAAATTGGTGCATATCATTTCGTCCATATGAACAGGTAAATTTTTTGAATTGTTCGTACTATACAATTTTATGTTCGTATGGACGACTTCTAGAGCATGAAATGGACTCATCTATTTTTGTACTGAATGAAATGTGGTTTGATTAAAATTGATCGTATTGTATAATATGAGGTTTGTATAGTACATTATCCAGAGTATGAAACTAGTTTATATAGAATCGTATAAGATGATATGGTTTAATTTTGAACTGATCATACTATATGATGGCAGTTAATACATACGTCTGCCAGAGTACGAAACCAATTTGTACAGGATCATACGAGTAATTTTTGAACTTATCATACATACGATGTGCCATTATACTATACGATCAAGGATGGTCAAATCGAAATTTTTAGTTTTCTGGATGATTTTTCGTGTCTTTCATATATAAGGTCCTTAAAAAACTGACTGTTACATATGCTTCTTCATATTTTCTTTGAGAGCAAGTGTGAGAGTGCTTTGGAAGAGAATTTGAGAGTGTGGATAGAGAGATCTTGTAAGTTGAATTTATGAAGGGTTCACAAGGTTGCCCAAATGTGAGGATCTCTTTATAAGTTTGTCAAATCTCTTCCTTATTTGAAGACACTCGAGAGAAGATGTTTGCAGAAGATCTAGTTTTCTATCGACACCATGAGGGTGTGAAAAGGATGCTAGTTCTCTACTGACACCAAGAGGGTGAGAAAGGATGCCATTTCCATGCTGACACTAGGAGGGTGTGAAAGGACGACAGTTCTCTGCCGACAACAGTAGTGTATGAAAGGATGATGTAAGGGCTTCTATGCCCTTCTGTGGGAGCAAAGGGAGAGTCACTTTGGTATAGTACAATACCTGAAGAGGGAGTCTTCATGAAGTGGATTTAGGTCTAGTTGGACTGAACCACTATAAATTTCTTTGTTCTTTTGTTTTTATTTTTTCCACATTTTTATTTTTTTAGACTTTTTTTTTTGTGGTTGAAAAGTTTATTTTGGAAAAAAATCAAATTATGTTAAAATTATAAAACAATTTTATATAATTTACTAAGAGTTTTTTAAATTACTAATTTACCTCCCTCTTGGTTAGCATTAGAATAATTATAATCGGTCTAACAACCTATACAAACTTTCACCAGCCATTACAAGAGTATAAGTTCAAGAGAGAAAAAGTGAGGATTGGAAGGGTGTTAAGAAAATGATGAAAGCCAATATTTTATAAAGAAATCACCATATCGTACATTACAATCATAAGATTTTCTTAGATAATCAGGTGCAATCAATTTGTACAGACGATTGATCAAAAAAGTAGGTCATATCATACTATACGATAAGGTGTTGTAATATACAATTAGACACAGAGCGATCATCCTAAGGAGTTAGCCAACACGATCACTAACTAAGTAGTTCGTATAGTACAAACATGTGGATCATACTAGACCATTTTCCATAAATGATCATACCAACTACATCTAAATCATCTAACAGTTTATGTCACATGGATAGTACAATACAATGGTGTAATCGTATTGGATGATCTCTAATAATTGATCAATTTATGCCGTTAGATGTGTTGGATTTGGGATTGAAATTTTTATTAAGATCATACAGGAGGATGAAAATCATCCTAGCTAATGTGAACAAAAATTAAAGAATTTAGGGGATGGAATGTGATGATAAGAAGGGTTTCAAAAAAATTAAAATACGAAAAAAAAATTAAGAATAAGCAAAAAATAGTCATAAATAAAATAAAACCAAGCATTTTTTTTAATCAATCAACTCCAGCAAATAATAAATTTACCTTATTATTATATTTAAAACCCCATAAGAAATGAATTGAGAATGCTGAAATCATGAAAGGTTAGAAAATTAATCTCATTAACCTTAGCTTGGACTCCTTAAAGGTCAAAATCTTTTTGAAACAAAAATCTAAATTAAAAAGGTAAGCTAATCATTTTGTGCCTCTTTATCAGCTTTTGGCGTACATTACATATCTTTTGATTTTTGATACACTTTTTGCATCTTGCAATTATTTGGTAGTTATCGCACATCTTTTCAATATTGGGCTAATTTTGTGCCTCTTTTTATTTTTGCATGCTTGCTTCCTTTCTGAATCTTAAAATTTTTTTAGTTGCGAGATTATCTTCCAAAATGAGAGAGGATAAACTCACTCTCTTTTGTTATGAAGAGTAAATCGCAAAATAGATTCCTACCCATATAATAATACAAATAACCTGATTAAGAAAACTTGAAAGAGATTCACTGACTTGGAACATTATTCATATAAGATAGATTATTGTAGGAAGATAAAAGATATCGCTATTTTAAATTCTAATTTTTAATTTGAAATATATTTTAATTCAAAAAAATGCACCATTAAAAGAGTTAGAAGAAGAGAAATAATCAGCAATATTTCTTCCTTTAACTGTTTTAGAGAAGTCAATCACTACTTTTATGTTCCTAAATAAAAAAAATAAGGCAAAAGTGTCATTTAAAAAAGTTCATAGCAGAAGTAAGCAGTGACCTGATTCTTAAAACACTAAAGGAAAGCAATAGAAAAACCAAAAACATAAAATAAAAACACATAGAAAGAAATAAACGTATAAAAATAAAAACATAAATATAAATCATTAATTTCAAGCATGACTATCTATCACACCTAATCTTGTTCTTAAGGTGCTGAAGGTTTCAAAGGGTAGTGATTTTGTAAAGATATCTGCAAGCTAATTTTTAGTTGCTATACAGTGTAGCTCTATATCTCCTTTGGTAATTTGGTCCTTAATTAAATGGTGCCTTATGTCTATGTATTTAGTCATGGACTATTGGATTGGATTCTTTGAAATGTAGATGGCACTAGTGTTATTACATAAGATTAAAATGGTGCCTATAGGTAATTCTAAATACAATATTTGTTGCTTTAACAAAAGAACTTGGGATACACAACTTTCTAAGGTAATGTATTCAGCTTCAATAGTGGACAGAGCAACTAAGTTTTATTTTCTACTAGACCAGGAGACTAAAGATTGTCCTATAAATTGATATATTTTAGAAGTACTTTTTCTATCAATCCAACATCCTATAAAATTTGAATCAAAATATCCTATGATTTCAAAAGAGGTGTCATGCCTAGGATATCAGATTCCTGAGTTTTGGGTTCCTAAAAGATATATAAGGATTCTCTTAACAACAGTCAGGTGGGACTCTTTTAGATCAGCTTGAAATCTAGCATGGAGACAAACACTAATATTATAGCAGGTTTGCTAGCAGTTAAGTAAAGGAGTGATCCAATTATTCCTTTATAATTCTTCTGATCAACTGATTTTTCATTTGAGTCTTTATCTAATTGAACCGTGGAGCTCGTGAGAGTGTTTATTAGTTTGGGCTTACCCATTTCATATTTTTTAAGGTTATCTTTAATATATTTTGATTGACTAAGAAAGTTTTATCATCCATCTGTCTTATGTTAAATTCTATAAAGTATATCAATTCTCCCATCATACTCATTTAAAACTCCTTACTCATTATTTTAAAAATTTAATTACATAGATTTTTATCAAAAGATCTAAACAGAATATCAACAACATAAATTTAGATAATGAGTAGTTCATTTTCTACCTTTTTTAAGAATATGATAGTGTCTACGCTCCCCTTAACAAAGGTTCTCTCTAGAAGGAATGTGCTTAACCTTTCATATCATGATATACATGTCTGTTTAGTCCATATAATACCTTTTTTAATTTGAACACATGATTTAGATATTTTGAATTTTTAAAATCTCGGGGTTGTTCAACAAACATATCCTCTTTTATTACCCCATTTAGAAAGGCACTTTTGACATTCAATTGGTTTATTTTAAATCCCTTAAAGTAGACAGGCTAGTAGCACCCTAATAGCTTCCAATCTAGTTACAAGGGTAAAGGACTGATCAAAGTCAATTCCTTCTATTTAGTTATACCCTTAGCCACTAATATTGCTTTATTTCTAACGACAACACTAAAATCATTCATTTTATTTTTGAAAACCCATTTATTCCCAACCAGACTCTAATTCTTAGGTCTTTCAACAAGTTCCCAAGCATCATTCATCACAAATTGCTTTAACTTACATGGCTAAGATCCATAATTCATTAGATATGGCTTGATTTATGTTGGTATGTTCAATCATTAAAATGAAGGCAGAGTGGTTAACTTCTTTTCTAAGTTCATACCTAATTTGAACACCTTCATATGGGTCTCATAAGACCAATTCTTTAAGATGACTTGATGATTATCTCAATTCTCTAAGCAGTGTGTTCTTAGGTTATGCCCTTTCCTCTAGATTTACATATTCTACTTCTTGGGAAATTTCTACAACCTCTTCTTCATACACTTTAAACCCTCTAGAATTATTAGATTCATCAAATACAGTCTAAGTGGTCTCCTCTACTACCAGTGTTCTTTTATTGAAAACTCTGTAGGATTTATCAACATTTGAGTAACCTAGGGAGATTTCTCATTATTTAGGGTCAAACTTTCCTAGTAGAGATTTCTCATTATTCAGAATGAACACTTTACATGCAAAGACATGAAGGTGAAAAAGGTTAAATGTCATACCCTTAAGGATTTCATAGGGTGTTTTATTCATATTGGGTCTAATATTAACTTTATTCAAAACATAATAGGATGTATTCATCATTTCTTCCCAAAAATATTTAGGAAGTGAATATTCAACTAATATGGCTCTAACGACTTCTACCAGGGTCTTGTTCTTTCTTTTAGCAACCCATTCTATTGAGGGGTTGTAGGAGCTGAAAAATTATGATATATCCCTTGCTCATTATAGTAAGATTCAAATTTCTCATTTTCAAATTCTTCAACATGATCATTGTGAATTGTCAAAATTTCAAAACCTAGCTTCCTCTAAATCCAAGTGGAGAATGATCTAAATTCCTCTAATGATTAACTTTTATGAGATAAGAATCTAACCTAGGTAAATCTCAAGTAATCATGAATAATCACATACCCAAAGACTTTCTCTCCTAAGCTTATCTAGTAGGTCCAAAAAGATTCATGTGTAGGAATTCTAAAGGTTTGCTAGTGTTAATGTCCTTAATTGAGTGGAAGGATGATTTGACTTACTTTCCTAACTAACAAGCATCACATAGGTGGTTCTTAGTGAACTCTTATTTAGGTATGCCTCTCACTAAGTCTTTTTGGATAATCTTTCTAAGGTTTTTCATGCTTATATGATATAATCTCTTATATCATAATTAGGATTCATCAGCAATAATTTTTAAGCAAAAAGAAGAATCAAGTTCAACGAAGTTTAAATCAAGCATTTAAACATTATTAATTATATTTCTTTGAAGTATAGTATTTTCATTTAAGATAATCATATAGTTGGTAGATAAAAATTTAATGCTAAATCTTTTATCATGAAGCTGGCTTATGCTAAGCAGATTATATTTTAAGCCATTTACTAGTAAAATATTTTTAATGATGAAATTTTTTGAAATGCTAATTATACCTGAGCCCACCACTCTCCTGGCGGTATTATTTCTAAGTGTCACCTTACCTTCTACTATGGCCTCTAGCAAAATGAATTAATTTAGAGCTCTAGTCATATGCCTTAAACATCTATTGTCCACATACTACTTGCTCTCATGAGGCCTTTTGTGAGAGCACACCTACAAAATAATTAGATGTTAGATTTGGGAATCCAAACAAGTTTGGGACCCATCTAATGGAAAAAAGAATGAAATACATGCATGTTATGCTATAAATTTTGAAATTTTGGTTTCGACACTAAATGTTTTATATGGTGAATAGTGTAAGTGTGGGAGATATGTCCTAGCATGCAATAAGAAAAACATATAACACTAGAAAAAGGATTTACTAATTTATTTAGGTTATGGTGCCTCTTCCTAGGTTTAAATGATACATGCTTTGATGATGGTTTTTGAAACTTTTCAAGTGGAGATGGTTTTTTATTTTCCTTAAAAGCAGCTAATTCTACGTACATAAACTTATTTTCACTTTCAAGTATTGAATTTTCTACTTTTAATTCATGCTCCCTATTATCTAATTTAGATTCAAGAGTTTATAATTTGTTGAATGTGTTTTTTAATTCAGCATATAATATTTTTAAGGAATTGTGCTCAGTAGTTAATTCAAAATGCTTCTTTGTTTAAAATATCAAATTCATCTAACAAAGCCATGTGATTACTATCCATAGTGGAATGATCTTTCCTTGGGCATTCATACTCTTTTGCATTCATACTCTTTCTGCATAATTAAAAAGCCAGATTTAAGGCTGGCATATTTTTTAAGCTTCCTATTTGTAGTATGATTTTTTTTAGACAATTCAAATAATTGATCATAGGTAAACTTATATACCTTCTCTTGATCAGAATGATCAAAATGATCATCTGCCATTAAGCATAAGTTGGCTACCTCCTCTTTTACATCAGTTTCAGAAGAGTCTGATGTTGAGTTTGCCTTAAAAAGCTTTTCGAGTCCTTTGCTTAATCTTCTTGAATTAAGGTTTTTCTTCACCCTTCTCATTGCTTGAGTGAGCTTTAAGAGTTGGGCAATCAGACTTAAGGTGCCTTGGTTTCCTACATTCAAAGCATATAACATTAAAATAAATTTTAGAATTTTTACAATTCACACCTTTATTCTATTATTGATGAATTTTTTGTTATTTCTTTAAAAACTCTTGAATTGCATAGTCATCAGTGCAATGTCATCATCATCTTGTCTAGAAAAGTAACAGTCATAATCATTAGCCTTTAAGGCTAAGGTTTTTTCTTTTCTCTTTTCATCTGCATCAAGCTGCCTTTGACTCACTCCTTATTCGTAGGAAATGAGTGATCGAAGTAAGTTATCAATGGAATAAACATTCGGATCTTTAGATTCAATAATGACAATAATTTTTGCATTATTAGAAGAAGGTAAACAATGAAGAATTTTGTTAACTTTTTCATAATTTACAAACTCTCGTCCTAAAGCATGTATGGAAGCAATAATCAGAGTAAACCTCGTATACATTTTAGAAATAAATTCACTAAGTTTCATACAAAAAAGTTTATAATCATGAAGAAGAATGTTTAACATAGATTATTTCACTTCCTTTGTTACTTCATATGTCATGCAGAGTTTATTCAAAATCTCCTTACCAGTAGTGCAAGTAGAAACATGCATAAAATCTTCAAATTTAAAAAATAAAAAAATAGTTCAAACATTTAGCATTGAGTTGGGGCTAAATCTATATCTTTTATGCTCCATTCAAAATAGGATAGTTCAGTTTTATGTTATTAACAAAGTGAGAAGGTGCAGAATAACCTTCCTAAACTAATATTCACATACGATAATATATTGATTGTAAAAAATTAGACATGCAAATTTTCCAAAAAATAAAAGGAATATTATCAAATAGAGGTGGTCGTGTGATTGAATATCCTTCTACAGTATTATGATTACCAAAGTTAGTCATAGAATATTTTTCAAAAGTTTTTTAAAACTTAATTTATGAATTCCACTCTAATACCATTTAAAAGTTCATGAGGGTTGTTAAACCTTTATGAACTAGCCCGATGCTAACCAAGAGGGGGGAGTGAATTGGTTTTTTTTAAATTTCTTAATGAAAAAATAAATTCTTTTTTTAAATCTTTTTTTGAATATTTTAAAATAGACTATTTTATCCCACAATGCAGAAGCAAAACTACTTTCATAATAACTAAAATAAAAAATTTCAAACATAGAATAAATCACAAAAAATATGAAAATAAAAATGCAAAAAAGTAAATAGAAAGAACACACCAGAATTATAGTGGTTCGATCAACTTGACGTATATCCACTCCCCAAAAGCCTCCTTTCTAGGTATTTCACTAAAAGTTATCTCTCATTTTGCCTTCACAACAAGGCAGAGAAGCCCTTACAAAATCTTTTCACCAACTTGGTGAGGCAAAGTACCTTGAATCATTTTACTCTCTCCTGGAGTAGGCAAAGAACTTGGAAATCGTCTTACTCCCTCCTTGAATAGGCAGAGAACCTTGGAATCCTTTTACTCCCTCATGGAGTAGGCAAAGAACTTTGGAATTATTTTTCACCCTCATGGTGAAGGCAGATAATCTGGATCTAAAGTTGATGAAAATTTCCCTAGATCCACTAAGGAACTAAGGAAGAAGCTTGAAAACGACAGTGGAAACCTTTCTTGTAACAAACTTCTCATAACTCCCCCTCATAAGAAACTTTCTCTCTCTCTCTCTCTCTCTCTCTCTCTCTCTCTAAGCTCCCCTCATCATTCTCTATGCTCTCTCAAAAGATAATATGAGAGATTAAATAGAGAGCCTCCAAAAGAAGCCCTAATTTTCAATTTTCCATCAAAGATCATTCAAAATGATATTAAGATAATCCTATACGATTAGTACAAAATAAACCTTTCAGCCAGTATGATCAGCATTGCCCTATACGGTCATTTCAAGTATTTATATATATCATCCAGTATGATTCCATAATCATCCGGGATGATTAGTTCAAGATACTGTATTGATCACCTAATATGATGTGGAATGATGGGCAGTAATTTGCATATCATCCTGCACATCCCTCGGGACATCTAGTACGATCTTTTGTATGATTAAAAGATTATTATTATTTTCGTCTTGGATGATGGGGGATCATCCCATGAAATGTCAAAGATCATCCTGTACAATTATCGTAGATCTTCCTATACGATCTGATCAAGTAATCTAACCATAGTTACTCATCTAATTATAGGATCAATTTAGGTATGATTGTTATAAATTGTCCTGAATGATTAGAACAAATTTTAAAGATTTAAAATATTACCTAAATTATGATTGACGGCTTTTTTTCATGTCTATAAATAATTATCCAATATGATCTGAATTGTCTAGTATAATTAGTTAAACAATCTTACTTAATAAAAGATGTCCTAATTAGGATTTTTGTATAACTGATTGTCTAGTACGATTTGCATCGTACTATATGATTAGCTCAAAAATTTATTTTTCTCCTAACTCACTAACTCACCCCTTGAATGTATGTGTGTAATGTTACTTAGATTGGGGTCCACCAAATACATGACTTGACTCAAGAAAGATGAAAAGTACATTGAAATTGAAATTACAAATAGACTCAACCCTAGTCTACCTGATCTTGAGCTGATTTGCATTGCAAGTAAACTTGTAGACTAGAAAGTTTAGTGAGCAAGGAAAACAAAATAGATATACAATAATAGCAGTAGTAAGAAAATAATAATATTTGTTATCATCAAAATCATAGTACTTAGGCCTAGATTTATAATACTTCACACCAAGAACCAAAATATGATCCCAACCTTCCTTATAAAGTGTTACGGAATCTAAAGATGTCATACATCATGCTAATTTTACCATAGTGGGTTATGACTATTACATCCCATTTAATGTTTTAAATTATACCTTTGCATAGAAGGCTATTGATGTTATAGGTGCTATTAGATATGGGCACAAACTACCATCATACTACAGATTAAGAGTAAATCTTTTGAGGAATTATAAAGAGGAATGTAAGTTGCTAATTGCTTCATATAAAATAACATGAAAAGAAATAAGTTGTACACTAATGACAGATGGTTGGACAAATAACCAAAATATAATATTGATAATTTTTTTTGTTTATTGTCCACGGGATATCACTTTTTTGAAATCTATTGATGCTTTTAACATTACTGAAGTTGACACTACTTTGTGTTCTTTATTTTGTGAGATTATGGAGTGGGTAGGGCCATAAAATATTATGTAGCTGGTAATTAATAATGCAGCAAACAATAAAAGGCGGGGGGGGGGGGGGGGGGGGGGGGGGGGATTATTATATGAAAGATTTTCTAATATATATTGATCGCCATATTTTGCTCATTACTTAAAACTTATACTTAAATATATTAGTAATATGCCACATATCTATGAACTTGTAAAAGAGTCTCAAAAGTTGCAATATTTAATTACAATCATGTTTTTATTTTGTCATGTTTAATAAAAAGGTCAAGATATAAGGAAATTATTAGGCCTGGTGTAACTAGATTTGCTACAATATTTATCACTTTGAAAAACATATAGGAATATAAACATGGCTTGTAAGCATTTATAACAAGTAAAGTGTACTCTGTCTCAAAGTTATTCTAGCAATGAAAGAAAAAAGTGGCCTCCACTACTTTAGATACAATCTTTTGGAATAGCTATATGTTAACTTTAACATTCTTTGGACCTTTAATTAGGTTGTTAATAATTATTGATTATGATAAGAAGCCTTCTCTAGGGTTTCATTATGACAGCATGTACAGAATAAGAAAACTATTAAGACCATGCTAAGAAATATCAAACAAAAGTAAAAACCATACACAAGTATTACAAAGAGAAGAGGAGATAGCCAACTAAGACAAGGCATACAATATGTGATCTATTTTCTTAATTCTTATTTTCAATACAATAAATAAAATTTCTGCCACAAACCTGAAGTGATGCAATGTTTGATTGAGTTGATTAAAAAATAAAGAGACATGCCATATCCCATCATTAGCAATGAATGAAATTAAGATCTTCCATGACAACTTAAAAAGTTTTGACAAACCAATTGCATTAACAACAACAAAAGATAAGCAATATGTTAAGTTTAGTAATAACTTCTATATGCATTTGATATCTCATGCATATAAATAAACTATGAACTAATTAATATTTGACTATTTATAAATATATGATGGAAGATGTTTTAACTCAAGTGCACCAAATTTACAAAAACTTGCTTTTAGAATTCTTAGCCATATATTTTTATCTTTAGGCTTTGAAATAAATTAGAGAGCATTTGAGTAAATCATACAAAAAGATGAAATCATTCAGAACATCAAAAGCTCTATGATCTTATATTTGTTCGGTATAACCTCAATTTGAGGCATAAGTTTAATCTTCAAATATATTTAAATATTTTTTTATAAAAGGATGTACAATATACTTATCATGATTCATATTAACTTTATAAAACTCAAAATAAAAAAAGAAATTACGTTCTTTTGGACTACATAAGTATTTAAATTGTTTAAGTTCTTGATGATGGACTAGTTCTAAAGCTTATTTTAGAGGATTTAGAGATGAAAATTTATACAGAGAATGCTTCTCACTATTGAAGAATTAAATTTAACTGTACAAGAGAAGCTCAAAGTAAATTATTAAATTTTGTATTTGATATTTGGTACATACAAATCACCTATGAACTAATTAAAATTTGACTACTTGTAGATGTATGATAGAAGTTGTTTGGTTGAAGTGCACTAAATTTATAGAAATTGGCTGTCAAAATTTTTAGTCAAACATCTTCGTCTTAAGGATTTGAAAGAAATTGGAGTGCATTTGAGTAAAATGAGTAATAGTTAAGCATTTCTAATTTTTAATGTTTGAATTACTTAAACATCTTCATCTTCATCTTCAGGCAAACACTTCATTTTTTAAATTTTAAAAAAGAATTCTTTTAATTGATTGTATAAGTTTTATGCATCATAAACTTCTATTTTGTTTAATTTTTGTCACACATTTCTAATGATAGTATTATTATTATGTTAATTTTATTATTATTTTTAATAAAATTAGTATTAATTGCATCACTTCAGTAGAATCATTGAACTATGAATTTCTCCTTCTTCAAGTTCATTTTTCAGTCCTATTTTGACATGCATGCTTATTTGATAAATGATTATTACAAAAAATTAAAAGTAACTTTAAAATTAAATATTATATTAAAATTCATCACTTTATATTAAAATCATTAAACAAACTTATTTTATTATATAAAGAGATAGTAGTTGAATCGGCTTGTTCTTAAAAATTTGGGACTATTCAAGAATGAACAATCGGTTCAAAATGATTTTATTTTGTTCAATGCAAAACTTGTTATAGAAAAAAAAAAAAAATTATATTATCTAGCTGATCGATTTTCTAATGAATTTGTCAAACCGGCTGGGCCGATTAGAGGTGCAAACGAGTCAAGCTGATTCACGAGCTGGCTTAGACTCGACTCGGTAACAGGCTCGATGAGTCGAGCTTATTGAGCTCGCGAGTCGAACTCGAACACACTTTAGAGCTCGAAGGCTTATCGAGATCGAGCTCGAACAAACCTCATACTCGACTTGTTGGCTTGACGAGCAGCTCAACGGTTGCGGGCTGGAAATCCTAATCCATGGAGCAGGAGAGCAGGAAATTGAAATTAGCGGAGTTGGCATGCCAGATCTCGACTATCTAGCGAGCGGTAAATCCAAGTCGAGCGGGAAATCCAAATTGTTAGTAATTTTTGACTACGAGTCGAGCGGGAAATCAAAATCCTAATCCACAGAATAGGCCTTGGGACAACGTCGTCGGAGTTCGGAAAGATGACAGAGAAGATCTGGACGACGACGTCTGTCATTTTTGACTGCAGCTCTAGTCCTTGGGACGACGTCCCTGGAGTTCGGGTAGAAGACGAATACAATAATAAGCTCGTGACGAAGAATATTGACGGCGGATTGGTTGTGGTCGGGAAGAAGATCTAGACAAGGGACGAGGGACCACGTCGTTGAAGTTTGGGAAGAAGAAGAACGCGAAGACAAGTTCGACAATGGAGCTCGAATTGAGCTCGACAAGCCGCTTGACATGAAGACGAGTCAAGCTCGAGCTCGAATTTTGAGCTCCACTTGAGTTCTAGCGCGAGCTCGACTCGATATTAGATAGTCTAACCTGACTCGAATAGCATTGACTTGAACTAGACTCACACTAATTTGCACCCCTAGGGCCGATCAAATTTTCAGAACAGTGATTTGATCTTCCCCTCTCCATATTCCTTTTATTGTTTTACACACCAATCATTAATAGTTTTTTTTACTCATATTGATTTTAATGAATTTTAAATGGTGATTTTTGCTCCAACTCTCACCGCAAACTCTCAACTACCACGCCATTCAATGGCATCTTCCTACCTCCGCGGCTCCTTCCCTTCTACCCTTCTGTCGACTTCCCGCCGATCCTCAATACCGTCAACATTCTACTTCCCCTTACTTCCTATCCGCAACGCTCGCCGCCGGAACCGCTTACTCGCTTGCGCCGCCGACACCCTTCTAGCTGGAGCGCGAAGGGAAGACTGGAGTAGCGGCACGAAAGGC
Source organism: Dendrobium catenatum (assembly GCF_001605985.2). Taxonomy (NCBI): domain Eukaryota; kingdom Viridiplantae; phylum Streptophyta; class Magnoliopsida; order Asparagales; family Orchidaceae; genus Dendrobium; species Dendrobium catenatum. The sequence goes on from NW_021320077.1 coordinate 503,527, forward strand.
TCGGAGGCCGTGGATCTGAAGTCTTGGCTAGTCAGAGAGGGGCTTCCCCCTTGCAAGGTTGTTCTTCAGGAGAGGCATTTTCACGATGGGAAACACCGCCCTATTCATTACGTGGCTGCCAGTGAAGATCTTCAAGTAGGATCGATTGGTTTCTCTAGTGTTTGATTTCTGTTGATTTTGTTTCTTCTGAGCTTATTGTGTGATGTTCTTGTCCTCCGTGATAGCAGGAGGGGGATGTAGCCTTTACTGTGCCGAATTCTTTGGTGGTCACGCTCGAGAGGGTTTTAGGAGATGAGACTATAGGTATGGCAGTCCTTGCGCATGTTTGCTTCCTTTAATTATTTGCTTCCTTTACGCTGATACTGTTTGACGGTTATTTTGAGTATTCTTTCAAAACTTAAATTTTGGAGGAGAATGGGATAGGCTGTGGAAGGGAAATTATGCCCCGCTAGGTTTTTTAACTTTGAAATTTTAGTTTCCTTTTTGGTTAATCGAAACATCTTTCTTTCTTTTTTTTTGGTGAGGAAGCGCCTGCCAGGAGCGAATAACATGAACAAAAAATAAAAATAAAAAAGACTAAGCTTGGCAAAAGACAAAGATTTATGTGATTTGTCTAAAATAAACCTGTACCCATGAGATTTTGAGTCCTTTCTCTATTATAAATAGGATCCCGTTGCATATAAAATTTATTGAACAAAGCGACTCATTCTTTTTTGTTCCATTGGATTTCTAATTTGTATTCTCTGATCTATTGATGTTAAATCATCCAATTGTTTAAACGATTGTTGCTCACAAAAGGTTAATTTCACTTTAAAACATGCACCTACTTTTCCCAATAATCTGCAATCTTGCTATGCCAGAATTGTTAAATTTGATCTGATATGTGAAAAACAGGAAAAAGATGTTATTTGAATTTTGGTTGTGATTGTTTGGAACTGAATCCTAAGAGTTGTAATGAGGTCGTGAATGGTGATCATGATCTGCCAAGAAAGATCCCTTTTTTATAAACAAATTTTCTGTTGATGTGGAGATTTTTCTGGATGTTTTGTATTAATGCAATCAACATTTATGGCGACAGTCTTTTAAATTTTTTATTCATCCATATCTCTTGCAGCTTAGTTGAAATCCTTGTATATAAACTATGTGCTTACACTCTTGGAAAATTTAGCATATAAGGGATAATTTATCATACCATTAACTTAATGAGACACTTACATAGCTTAAAAAATTGATATCTAAAATTTATTTAAAGAAAATACAACCTCTGTACCATTAAAATATGACTCTAATTCATCAAATATAATTGATGGTATGTTACATCTACAAATAATGTTTCTATTTATACAATTAACAAATATTAACAAAAAAAAAATTAAGAGTAAGATTATAGATCTTAAAATTTTGTCTGTGCACTAGAACGCTAATGTTATGTGAAAAAAAATAGCTAGTGATATTAAGAATGTTGCGAACGATATGATTGGAGTATAAAAAGAAAAACTCATAATAGTAAAAATAGTTGGTAGTCGAATCAAAGTGTGTAATAAAAGATAAAAAATAAAAAAAATCTTATAGAAATTGTTTTAGATGTAAAAATAACGAAAATTGGGAATGATATAAATAGACTTGTAAGGAGTTTAAAAAAGCAATATGTGATGCAAATATTTTAGCTTTTAATGATTTATATAATAGATTATATACTAAGGGGAGTGAAAATATAAGTATAAATTAGTCAAGCAAAGAGGTAAGAGTAGTAAAAATTTAGTGCATTAAGGATGAAGATAAAAAAAGTACTTTTATTAAAGTGGATATTTAACAAAGGTGGATGAGATAATTTGCTAAGTTTTTCAATGAAGATTGTGAGAGTACGATTGACTTTGGTGACCTTAGCACCCTATATGAAAATAGAGATTTTTGTTTTTATCGGTGTATTAGTAAAGTTGAACTTAGAGAGACTTAAAAAAAATGAAGTGCGAAAAAGCTATTGGACTTGATGATATTCTAATAGAGGTGTGGAAATGCTTAGGAGATGAAGGAATTTCTTGGCTTACTAAACTTTTAAATATTATTTTGAAGACAAATATTTTCAGATGAGTGTATTGATTCATATTTTTAAGAATAAAGGTGATGCACAAGATTGTGCGAATTATAGATGAATTAAGTTAATTTGTCATACTTTAAAACTATGCGAGAGAGTTATGGAGCATAAGTTACGATGTGTTACTATTGTTTCTTAAAATAAAATTGGATTCATGTTGTGTAGCTCTACTATGGAAGCTATACATTTATTGAGAGATTTGCTGGAGAAGTATAAAGAGAATGAGGAGGATCTACATGTGATATTTATTGATTTAGATAAAGTATATGATAAAGCTTCAAGAGAAGTGCTATAGAGAGTTCTAGAAAAAAGGTGTTAATAATGCTTATATTTAAGTCATTAAGGATATGTATGAAGGAGTTATTACTTGTGTTCAAACATAAAGTAGTTTAACCTAGTATTTTCCTCTTTCAGCTTAATTACATCAAATATCAGCCTTAAGCCCATATTTTTTTTGCTTTAGTCATGGGTGTTCTTACTAGACATTTGGAAGAGGCTGCACCTTGGTGTATGCGTTTTGTTGATATGACTAGAAATGGTGTTGAAGATTAACTTGAATTATGGAGGTCAACCTTTGAGTCTAAAGGTTTTTGTTTTAGTAAATCTAAAACCGAATACATTGGTGTAATTTTAGCAATAATAGATCTAGTGGGAGGATTGTGACTTTGGGTGTTCAAGTCATTAGTAAGAGTATACATTTTATATATCTCGATCATTGTTCAGAGTGATGGGGAAATAGATGATGATATAATTAGTACAATTCATGTTGGATGGTTGAAGTAGAGGAATGCATTGGGCTTGTGGTGTGATAGAAAAATATCCTCAAACTTAAGGGAAAATTCTATAAGATGGTGGTTAGACCTATAATGCTTTAAGGCAAAGAATGTTGGCCATTAAAAGAGAAGCATGATATTAAGTTAAGTGTTGCAGAGATGAGGATGCTCAGGTGGATGAGTTGTTTTACTCTTAGAGACATAATACGAAACGAGCATATTCGTGAAAAGGTTGGAGTAGCTCCAGTGGCAGATAAGATTAAAGGGAGTTGTCTTAGATAATTTGGTCACATAAAACAACGGCCTTCCGCTAACCCACTTAGGAGAGTAGATGTATTAGATTTGGCTTATTTTAAGAAAGATAAAGGTAGATCTATAAGACTTGGTTAGAAAATATTAGAAATAATATTTCTTTATTAGGTTTAAATGAGAATTCGACTTTTAATAGAACACAATTGAGAAAAAATGATTAATGCAGCCGACCCCACGTAGTGGGATAAAGGCTTGATGTTGTTATTATTGTGGATAATCAATTAGCATATATTTATTTGTACATAAATAGAAATATGTATAATACAAAAATTTATTAAATCTACCCATGTCAGCCAAATTAAATAAATTTGTAGATAACTTTAAAACAGTGCAAATTTAAATTATTAGTCATTCTAGGTCATTAAAATTGGGGTAAAAAACTCGGAAATAAAAAATGCCTTGAAGAAGATGAAGAATATTAGTACAATCTTCGATGCTGCTCTCCATTATGAATGAAGAAGCTCTAAAAATGTAAAAAAATTAAAATAAGAACATTAAATATGATTTTAGGCAAATCAATGAATGCACAGATGTCACTAAATTTAACCGAAGTTATGCACCATATGAAAATAATATAAAAAAATAAAAAAAATGATTTATTTTGGCAAACTTCATAGATTTAACAGATTCCCACTTGAGGCGCCTATTGCCTTTGTAAAAAGACTAATGAGTCAATCCAAACTTTTCACATTTTTAAAATAAATCTTTTGTGATGGTGTAAGTTGTCTTGTCGCTTTGTTTAAGCACCATAGGTGCTAGACATTGTTACCTTAATAATTATTTTGTAGCTTTATTGTTGCATAAGTTGATGACATAATGGTCTTTCTAGCAAGGACAAGCCGGTGATGACCAAAAGATGTGCAACTACTGTGCTAAGGGTAGCACTAACTAACTAACCTCTTTCTTATTTTCCCTTATTATTTGTACTCTTATTCTCTTAATTTTTTTAATTTTTTCCTACATATGTTTCTCCATTATAAATGAAGAAGCTCTAAAAAAGTAGAAAAAATAAAAATTTTAAATAAGATTGTAGGTGAATTAATGAATGCACATATCTCACTAAGTTTAACCAAAGTTATGCACCTATGAAAACAATATATATAAAAAAAATACTTATTTTAGCAAAGTTCATAGATTTAAAAGATTTTCACTTGAGGCGCCTATTGCCTTTGTAAATAGGCCAATGAGACAGTCTTCAAAATTTTAAATAAATCTTTCGTGAAAGTGCTAAGTTGGCTCGCCACTTTGTTCAAGCACCATAGGTGCTAAGACATTAATACCTCAATAATTATTATTTCTATCCTGTTTCTGTGTTGCTTTATTGTTGCATAAATCGATGACATAATTGTCTTTCTAGCATGGACAAGCCGATGATGACCAAGAGATGCCCAAGTACTATGCTAATGGTAGCATTAACTAACTAACCTCTTTTCTTATTTTCCCTGATTCTTTGTACCATTATTCTCTTAATTCTTTTTATTTTTTCTACATATGTTTACCGTATAAAACTATTTTACCGTATAAAACTATTTGTTGAATCTACTTGACCATACATACAAACCAATGTCTAATTTTTCTTTTATAAAATGTCTGTCAACTTCTATGTGCTTGGTCCTGTCATGTTGGATTGGATTGTTAGCTATGTTGATTGCTGAATTGTTGTCACAATGTAACTTTATGGATTTGTCCCACTTGATCCTTAGATCTTCTATAATCATCTTTTTTCATAATAATCATATATTCCCAAGGCTATAATCCTATATTCTGCTTCTGCACTAGATCTTGCTAGCACATTCTATTTCTTCTCTAAGTAACTAGGTTTCCTCTAATGAATGTGCAGTACCTAGAAGTAGATCTTCTGTCTGTTGGTGATCCTGCATAATCAACATCAGTGTATGCCTCTAGGGTTATTCTGTCATCTCTTCTAAAGAGAATTCATTTCCCTGGGTTACCCTTGACGTAGTGCAATATTTTGTCTAATGCTTGCATATAAGTTTGTTTTGGATTTTGCATAAACTGACTAATCATACTTGCAACAAATGTTATATTTGGTCTCATTTGGGAAAGATAGATCAATTTTCTCACAAATCTCTGGTAAGCCCCTTTATCAACATCTAGATCTTCTTTTGCTTCTCCCAATTTGAGATTCGATTTTACTAGTGTTGGTATTAGCTTGCATGCCAGTTTTCCTGTTTCCTTTAATAGATGTTAATGTACTTTTGTTGTGAGAGGAAGATTCATTTGCTATAATGAGCAACTTCAATTCCAAGAAAGTATTTCAATTTACCAAGTGCTTTGATATCAAATTCCTTCGTAAGATTTTTCAAACTTTCTTTCTCCTTTTCATCATTCCTAATCAAGATAATATCATCCACATAGACTAATAATATTGTGACTTCTCCTGAGTCTATGTGTTTAAAGAAGAGTGTATGGTTCCCTTGATTGATGTAAGCAAGCCATACCCCTTCTCCCCTTGCTTGCTGGGCTGTTCGGTTCCTCTTGCTGGGCAGTTTGGTTCATTTCCCCTATTTTTGCCTCTTCGTTTCTTATACCTTCCCGATTCTTTCCCCCTGTCGCTGTCCGTTCATTGGCTGTGTGCCTCTTCATGTGCTGCTCCAGCCGGTGGACTTTTGGTCTTTTGCCTCCCCCTTTTCTATTGGCTTGTATGGGCGGCTGTTTTGGCTGTTTGGCTCCCTTTCTTTACTTATAAATTGGGGCTGTTTTATCGCATTTGAGAGTATGTTTTGTGTGAGAAAATATTTGGAATGTAAACCTGCGTGTTTTCACTAGTTTGTGAAGCTAGCTTTTTTCCCCTTCCTCTCTTTGAATTCATCTCGGACTTCTTATTTAATTCTTCTTTCCGCAAGTGTCCACTCCATTTGCATCTTTCTTCTCAATCAATGAAAAGGTTTTAGGTGTTTTTATGTTCTAATATGAAATTCGTATTTTTAGGGTGTCATTGCATCGTATTCATGTTATGTCCTTTATTTCAAGCTTATAGTGTCAAATTTAGTGTGTTTTGTCATTCTTTAAAGGATTTTGAAAGGAAGACAAGTCTTTTAATATGCAATCTTAGTTCCTATAAATTTTGATTGCATCAATTTGATATCAGAGCTTAGATTTTTGTTGAGTTTTCTTTTCTTTTTTTTTGTCTTGAAAAAAAGGAAAATCATGATGTAATTGAATCTGAAGTTGGAGAAAGTAAGCCAAATAATCTCGACGAAGCTATTCCTAAAAGTCGATGGATCCCTCCACGAGGAAGTTCCTCCAATCCCATACAAAACTAGTTGTATAAAATTCAATATCAAATGTATTTGTGTACGAAAAAATATGAGAAGAGGAAGAAACTTCTGCAAGCCCAGTTTAATTAAGAAAAAGAAATGATCCAGAGAAAGTATGTGGCCTTGATTCAAGAATTGGAAGTGGCTCCTTCGGCACATTATGGAGGTTCTGAAGCCTCCTCATTAGGAGATGAGAACTCTCAACCGGGGGAGATTTGATGTAAGAAAGCCATACCCCCCCTCCCCTTGTTTGTTGGGCTGTTCGATTCTCCTTGCTTGCTGGGCTATTCAGTTCCTCCTGCTAGGCTGTTCGGTTCATTTACCCTATTTTCGGCTCTTCGTTTCCTCTGCCTGCGCAGTTCTTTCCCCCCCTGGCGCTGTCCGTTCATTGGTTGTGTCCCGCGTGGCGCTTTGTGTGCTGATGGACTTTTGGTCTTTTGCCTCCCCCTTTTCTATTGGCTTGTATGGGTGGCTGTTTTGGCTGTTTCGCTCCCTTTCTTCACTTACAAATTGGGGTTGTTTTATGGCATTTGAGAGTATGTTTTGTGTGAGAAAATATTTGGAATGTAAACCTGCGGGGTTTTACTAGCGTGCGAGCTAGCTTCTTTCCCCTTCCCCTCTTTGAATTTGTCTCAGGCTTCTTATCAATTTCTTCTCTTTGCAAGTGTCCACCCCATCTGTATCTTTCTTCTCAATCAATGAAAATCTTTTAGATGTATTTATGTTCTAATATAAAAAGTCTTATTTTTGGGGTGTCATTGCATCGTGTTTCATGTCATGTCCTTTATTTCAAGCTTATAGTGTCAAATTTAGTGTGTTTTGTCATCTTTAAAGGATTTTGAAAGGAGGACAAGTCTCTTAATATGCAATTTTTGCTCCTATAAATTTTGATTGCTTCATTGACTTTGTCGATACCCATTAAGAAGCATGAAGTTTGAGAATTTTCCAAACCAAACCCTAAGTGATTGTTTATGTTGCACCGATATGAATATAGCGACACGAATACTACATGATATGGATATGGGACACGTCAATTCTTTAAAGTACAGGATACGGGTACGACACAGACACAACATTATAATTTATAAATCATACATAAAAATCAAGAAAGAAATCAAGCAAAATATTTGAAATTACAAAAAAAAAAAAAGAAAACAACATCATTTGTAGCCTTGTAGCTTATAATATCAAAATAAAAATAAGCATTAAATGTTTAGTACAACAACAAAAGCATAAAGATAAATTGTCTAGCACATGAAGTTTCAACTATTTAATAGAAGGAAATATATGATTAGCTTCTTTAGTGATTTGCGTTTGAACTTCTATATCATCTTCAATAAATATCATAGCTTCTAATTCAAGCTTATCAAGTGAAAGATTAGTAATTTCTAATATTCTCATATTATCAAGAGACTCAAATCTAACTCAGAATTGAGAGAACCTCTCTCGCAGTTGCAGAAGTAAATACGACGCATCTTCTTTTGGATTTTTTTTTTCAATGGACACGCGTATCAGATACACGTGCTTTTGAAATTAAATAGTATTTTAATTGGATACGGCTTTGCCTTATCCGCCACGTATCGGTGCCATATCGGATGCTTATCGGTGTATCATATACAACACGCCTTCCTAAATAGGTGTATCGGTGCAACATAAGTAATTGCTTTAGCCCATATAAGGCTTTTCTCAACCTGTATACTTTATCACCTCAAGAGTTTTCCTTAAATCTTGGTGATATCTCCATAAATATCTCTTCCTCTAAGTACCTCTGTTGGAATGCATTTTTACATCTTGTTGTTCCAGGTGCCAATTGTACTTAGCTGCTAGTGAAAGTAGGTTCCTGACAGTGTTCATTTTGGCTATAGGTGCAAATGTTTTCTGGTTGTCAATGCCATTTGTTTGAGTATACCCTTTTGCCACTAGTTTTGCTTTGTACCTTTCAAGTGTGCCGTCAGTTTTGTATTTAAAGAGAACACCCATTTGTAGCCGACTGATTTTTTCCCTTTCGAAAGTTCGATGATTTCCCATTTATTTTTCTTCTCTAGGGCATGTATTTCATCTCTCATGATATTTTTTTAATTTTTATCGGACAAGACCTCAGAAACATTGTTAGGAATATGAATTTCTTCTAGTGTAAGTAGGAAGTTTTTATGTGAGGATGAAAAGTTATTGAAGGAAATAGGAGTTAGCTATGGGATACAAGAGAGATGATGAATTTGTATTTACCTTAATTCCAGGAGATGGTTCATATTCTTGGATCTGCTTCGGAATACAATTTGAACTTATATGCCTGGAATATATGTTCCCAAATCTACTAACAGATTTGTCTTCAGGTTCCTTATGTTTGATTTCAGGAGGATTGGTTTGAGGTGGAAGGTTAAGAGGGGCAAGCTCACTTTCCTCATCTTTCTTTGTTTCAGTCTCCCCTGAAGATGAGGTTTAGTAAAATAAGAATTTTGTTCATCAAAGGTAAATCCACAGAGAAAATAGTTTTTTTTTTTTGGAATGATAACACTTGTACCCTTTTTGGGTGGCTGAATATCCAACAAAGATGCATTCGAGTGCTCTTGGATCTAATTTTTCTCTATTTTGGCTGTGAATATAAACATAAGCAGTGCATCCAAAGATTATGTGTGTAAGGTTACATGGGTTCAAAACTCAGGGTAAAGGAGGACAAAATTTCCATTGAAGTTTTTAGTTCTAAGGCTATTGAAGGTAATTGGTTTATGAGGTAAGTGACAGTTAGAAGGGCTTCCCCCCAATATAATTTGGGTGTACTATAGTGTTATAGGAAAGCATGTCTGGTGACTAAAAGGTAACAATTTTTTTTTCTCTGCAACCCTATTTTGTTGTGGGGTGTGAACACAGGAGGACTCATTGATGATACCTTCACTTTGGAAGTATGAGGATAGGGTTTAGTTAAAATAGTTTTTGGCATTGTCTGAGCAAAATTTTCTTATTTTCATCTCAAATTGATTTTGGATCATATTGTGAAAAATGAAAAGAATTGTGCTAACATTGGATTTACTTTTGAGGAGATAAATCCAGAAAACTCGAGTGCAATCATTAATGAATGATACAAACTAGCGTTCTCCAAAGTTATTGTGGATTTTTAGGGCCCCATATATCATTATCAATAAGATAGGAAGGAGTATCACATCTCTCTTTTTTTTTTGAAAGAAGTTCTTTTATGTTTGTCTAACTCATAAGTTTCACAATAAAAATTTTTGGAAAATTTTTAGATACATATGTTTTAGGATATCAAAAGAGGATGTCCTAATCTATATTGATGAAGCCATATAATGGATCTCTTTTCAACTAGGGATAATTTAGAGTAGTTATTTTTAGATTTGTTCAGTTCTTTCAGGTAGTAAAGTCTAGCTCTCTCCTTAGCAAGTCCAATCTTTTTTCCTGATCTCTGGTCCTGAAATAAGCAATAAGAAGGATTAAATAGAGCTTGAAAATTAAGGTTATTGATAAGTTTTTGTATTGATATTAGGTTTGTGGATAATTGTGGTACGTGGAGCACATTTTTTAGGGTGAGGGAGGGAGATAAGATAATGTCTCATTGGCTTCCTACCGTGGTAAAATAACCATCAATAATGATAATTTTCTTGTCACTTAAGCAAGGAGTATAGTTAATGAAGTTGGTAGGTGAGTGGGTCATGTGATCTACGGCTCCTGAATTAATGATCCATAATTCTTTTAAATGATTTCTAGAGGTACTTAAACTAATGGAAATAGGAAACTTGCCTGACTGTGCAAGAGAGGAAGATGCATTTGATTTTTCAAAAGATACCAGTAGTTATTTTAGTTTATCAATATCTTATTTATTGAATTTTCAGAAGCTGGACTGTATTTCTGGGTTAAGATGACTTGTTGTATTGTGGACATGTGATGCACTTCTTGTTTCACCTTTTTGATTCCACTCCTTGTTGGGGGTTTACCATATATTTTTTAGCACGTCTCCTTTGTATGTCTTGACTTTTTGCAATAACTGCACCAAAGCGTGTCTTTGTCTTTAAATTTTGAGGAGTCTTTACCTTTTTCCTTTTATGGAGCTTCTTTGGTCATCATTGCGGAGCTCTCAACAACTTTTGGCTCCAACATTACACCTCGTTAGCTTTCTTCAGCACAGAGGAGGGTAATGGTTTCATTTAGTGATGGTGTCTCTTTTTTGTCGAGGATATGGACTCTTACTTGATCAAATTCTTTATTTAGTCCTGCAAGAAATTATTTATTCTATCTTTTTCAAAAAAGTTTTTTAGGATAACAACATCTTATGTACATTTAGTCTCTATGCATTTGTAGTGATCAAGTTATTGCACTACAGGAAAACTATCTATTACCGGCGGAATTTTCCGGCGGAGTTCCGGCGGAATTGTTTCCGGCGGTTTTTCCGGCGCATTTCCGACGGATAGAGGTCAAATTTTTCCGACTAATGTTTTCGACAGAATTTCCGACGGATTTTCCGGCGGATTTTTTCCGGCAGAGTTTTCGGCGGAATTTAAAATTTTATGAAAATAAATACTTTGAAAAATAATTTATTAAATAACTTATTTTAATTATTTATTAATTTTAATAATTTATTAAATTATATTTATTAAATAATAATTATTA
>NW_021320077.1:518116-523684 GCF_001605985.2 Dendrobium catenatum
ACAAACGACGCTTACACAATCATAAACATAAACTCCTAAAGTTGCTTTCCAAGAGAAGAAGGATACAGGTGAGGTGGCACTTGCGGATAGAAGAAAGAGATTAGGAGACGAGACGAAGGTTGGAAAGAGCCCGCAGGATTTCCGGAGGAGGAGGGGAAGAAGCTTAGAAAGAGCCCGCAGGATTTCTAAAGCCAAAAAACCACTCAGGTTTTATCCCAAAAATTACATTATATCACTCTCTTTTCATCTCTAAAACATCTACTATATATAGGCATAAGAAGAGGAATGCCAACAGCCATCAACCTTGCTAAAACAGCCAACAAAACAGTCCACGGTTTCACCAAAACAGCCAACCAAAATCAGCCAAAAGTTTCCAAGTTTCCAAGAGCCAAAATTCATTCCCGCTGAAGCCCAAGAGGCAGCATTAAAACAATACAGAGAACAAGCCACGGTTCCAGCCAGAATATCACAGACCGAGAAATCAGCACAGGAAGCCAGGCGGAAGCAGCTCCCAGCCAATAAAATAACATGACGTTTCAGAAAAGAAAACAGCACCCGAAGAGGCATGCCAAACCCGAAGCAGCAGCAGCCGTGAGAGGCTTAACCAGAGGAGAAAAAGGGCTGCAGCAACTCAGCTTTTAAGGGGAATGTGAAAGGACAAGTCCACCCACCAAATCTTTTTCCAACCTTAAATTTTATAGCAAGCCATTAGCTCATAATGAGCTACTTCTCCACTAGATATTAATGAGCTTGTCACAACTAAAGTTTTAACTTCTTAAGCTCAAACCAAAATAGCCAAAGCCCACATGAAATTAGCAAACATCCAAAGGACAAAAAGAAGAGGGGAAAGATGAAAAGACAAGATAATGAAGAGAAGGAGAGGGGGAAGATGAAAAGACACAAGGCAAGAAAATACAAGAAAAAACTCAACTTGTGTTGACCCCCCCTTTGCATACATCAACTTGCAAAAATACTGCAAAAGACTTTGATTTGAACTTGAAAGAATAATGACTCGATATTGTAACTCGGGAAAACTACAATGAAATTGATTTGGACAGTGCAAATAACTTGAACGATGTGGATCACAAAGAGCTAGACTTAAATGAATATAAGCTCTAAGGAACTTGAACTGGAATGGAGTATGTGGAACCAAACCTCGGATTTATCAAGATCTAAGCGAATCTTAATCATTCAAGTGGATATAAATGAGCACAAAGCTTGTGCTGATCAAGAAATTCCAAATGCAATTCAATGGCAAGCCACAATATTTGGTTAATCATACGCAAACGATAATATCTCCTATATGCATATGCGAAGAAAGAGAGTGGTAATGCAAAGAAGAAATGTTTAAAGATTGCATACTGAGTTCTGTTGCAAATCTGAATTTATGGATTAGACTTTTAATGATAGCAAACATTCATGATTTCCTACGACTGCTTTGCTTACTAACTTTTCAGGACCACAAGATCGAATGCAGCTCAAGCCAGCTCAAGATCGGGTAGATTTAGGTTGAGTCAAGTCTGTATTTTTTCCTTTCTTGAGTCAATTGTAAAAGTGGTTCCTGATCTTAAGCAACCTTGCACACACATACTTGAGGGATTTTTTGAATTTTTCTGTTTTGAGTAAATTGGCCTGGATGATGTTCCTATCGGCTAGGACGATTCAACTATAAACAGAAACCCTAATTAGGGCATCCTGGTTAAGCAACCGTCATTAAGCAACTTGTCCTGGATGAGACTTGTATCGGCCAGGACGATAGGCTCAAATAAGAAAGAATCAACCGCCATGACCAATTTAGATATTCTTTATTTTAAATTATCGGCCAGGATGATATATATATCGGCCTAGACGATACAACACAATTATGCTTAAATTAATCTGGCAATTATGGAAAGCAACTAAGGCTGATTAATACGATCACATCGGCCGGGCCAATCGCAGAATTGGCTGGGACGATGTCCTGGACGATTGACATCGGCCAGACTCTGTTCAGGGCGATGTTCAGAACGATTGTGCTCGGATTTAAACTAATCATCCCGGACGATATTGTATCGGCCTGAACGATGTAATCAATTTTCTTCTGATTGTCCTGAATTGTCCTAGCTGATTGAGCTAATTTTGTACTGATCGGCCAGGACGATATTCCTATCGTCCTGGACGATAATGTCGGTTCTTGAAATTCTATTTAAAGGACCCGAATTTTCTCATGCAACAAGACCTTGAGTGCTGTTGTCTGGACCTGAGAGAGCCTTGGGAGAGGGAGAGAGAGAGAGAGAGAGGAACTTGTGAGGGGGAGTTTGTGAGAGGATTCACAAAGGTTGCTCCAAGCAAGGATCTAAGTCATCGACTCCGTTCTTCGTCCTTCATCCTTTGCAGGTTCTTGGGAGGTCTACTTCAGCAAAAGGTCTTGGTTCTCTGCCCGCTTCAGGAGGAAGGAAAAGGAGTCGGTCCTTTGCCGCACCGGGGTTGGTGAAAAGGAATCTGTTGTAAAGGCTTCTCCGCCTAGCTGTGGGAGTTAAAGGAGAGACACTTAGTTAGTGCAATACTCGGAGGGTGCCTCCGAGGAGTGGACATAGTTCTAAGATTGATCGAACCACTATAAATTTGGTGTGATCTTTCTTTGTTTTGCTTCCGCATTTATTTATTTTTCGTACTCTGATTTCTGTGGTGACTTTGGTTTTAATTTTGTGCTTTTACATAAAGAAATTTTTTTAAAATACCAATTCACCCCCCTCTTGGTTAGCCTCAGGATAGTTCTTAAGGGCTTAACATCCCTAACGAACTTTCAAGTGGTATCAGAGCGAGATTTATAAAAACTAAGTTTGAAAATTTTTTAAATTTTTGATCCATGGATAACAACGGACATCGTAATATTGCGGAAGAGTATTCTATTACCCGACCACCTTTGTTTGATAATATTCCTTTTGATTTTTGGAAAACTCGCATGTCTACGTTTTTACAATCAATTGATTATCGCATGTGGATGCTTGTTAAAGATGGTCATACACCTCCATCTGGAAAATTGAATTGCGTTACTGTTCCACTTCCTTTTATTGAATAGACTCTAGATGATAGGGATTTTGCACAATTAAATGCAAAATGTTTGAACTGTTTTTTCTGTGCTTTAAAATCGGAAGATTACATGCGTGCTTCCACTTGCACAACTGGAAAAAAAATTTGGGATAAATTGTGTATCACCTATGAAGGTACTAATGAAGTCAAGCAATCTCGTTTGAATATTTTCTTGCATGATTACGAACTTTTTCGTATGAAACCTTCTGAATCGATTTCTAAAATGTATACAAGGTTTACTTAGATTGTTACTTCATTGCATGCATTAGGAAGAGAACTTTCTAACTATGAAAAAGTAAACAAAATTTTAAGATGTTTGCCTTCCTCTTTTGATGCAAAAAATACTGTAATATCTGAATCTAAAGATTTAAATACATATTCGATCGATAACTTACTTGGTTTACTCATTGCTTACGAGCAAGGGGTGAACCAGAGAAATCTTGATACAGGTGAAAGGAAGAAGGAGAAAACGGTGGCACTTAAGGCAAACGATTCGGACACTGATTCTTCCGGGTCTGAAAGCGATGATGTTGCTCTAATCACAAGGCAATTTAAGAGCTTTCTAAGAAAGAAGCACAAGAATTATCAAAAATGGAATAAAGGTAAGGGTAGCAAAAATTTTAAGAATTTTAAAGATACAATTTGCTTTGAATGCAGGAAGCCTAGGCACGTTAAAGCTGATTGTCTTACGCTAAAGGCACACCCAAGTAAGGAGAAGGGTGAGAAGAAACTAAACTTCAAAAAGGACAAGAGCAAGAAGAAATTCTAAAAGGCGTTCTGGGCGGATTCTGCATCAGATTCCTCTGAAACTGAACCTGAGGAGACTACAAACTTATGCTTAATGGCGGACAATAACCTTGGTCAAAGTGACCAAGAAGAGGTATGTGAACTAACCTACGAACAACTCCTTAAAGTTTCTGAAAAAATACACGCATCATATAGGAAACTAAAGAAAACTCGTGCTAGCCTGAAATTGGAATTTTTTTAATTTACAAAAAGAGCATGAAAATCTTCTCAAAGATAATTCAACAATTGATTCAAATCACATGACTTTATTTGATGAGTTTGATGCATTAAACAAAAAGCATGCTGAGTTATCTGATTCTCATGATTCTTTAAAATTGTCCCATTCTGAGTTAGAAAAAGAATTTAAAAAATTAGAAAATCTAAAAACTTTTGAAAATAAAAAATCTTCATTTCATGCATCGCATAAAAAGCATCACCATAGGAGTAGATTAGTGCATCTTTTTCCTGGAGTTAGATGTTTCTCATGTGGCATGCTAGGACACATAGCACACACTTGCAGCTGTCCACCACTAGGGATAAGTTGCATACCCTTTCTCTGATACTGACTTTGACTGGTCCACTGCAAATCACTTTCTTCACCACACCAACGTACACTTTCATGTTGGAGAGACTAGCTCTTTACTCAGAGTTGCTAGGACAATCCATCATGTCCTTCGTACTTCTGTTATTCCAAAAGTCGGGGACCGAGTCCACATCACTCCACTGCTTTCACTTACTACCTTTTACATTCTGGCCCATAGAGAATTCAATGCCATAGACCTGATCTTTTGCTATATCGAGCATTTGACTACCATTAGAGATCCAGGTCATAGAAGAAAGCCCAATCTTGCTCTAGGACACATCATTGCATATGTTCTAGAATCAAATTTTAACCTTCAATATCCTGCTCCTTCCAACCATCCGCCATCTTTCTACTCAAACAATTCCTTCAATGCCCTTCACAGTACTCATCTACACCCAGAGGATGGGGGAGCTCAGGGGGCAGAGGAGGAGGCTCCCACTTCCGCTCCTGTTCCTGAACCTGTTCCTATCCGCCAGCACTCTCAGCTGGATCAGTTGGTGGAGAGATTTGATCAATTGGAGACCCGCTTCGATACGTTCGTAGTATTCCAGTAGCAGCAGCACGATGAGGACGTGGCCCGGTTCAATGCCTATGTTGCACACCAGCAGCAAAAGCACGACTAGAACATGGCCTGGTTTGGGGCACAGTTTGCCACGTATGGATTAGACTTTTGATGATAGCAAACATTCATGATTTCCTACGACTGCTTTGCCTACTAACTTTTCAGGACAACAAGATCGAATGCAGCTCAAGCCAGCTCAAGATCGGGTAGATTTAGGTTGAGTCAAGTCTGTATTTTTTTCTTTCTTGAGTCAATTGTAAAAGTGGTTCATGATCTTAAGCAACCTTGCACACACATACTTGAGGGTTTTTTTGAATTTTTCTGTTTTGAGTAAATTGGCCTGGACGATGTTCCTATCTGCTAGGACGATTCAACTATAAACAAAAACCCTAATTAGGGCATCCTGGTTAAGCAGCCGTCATTAAGCAACTCGTCCTGGACGATACTTGTATCGGCTAGGACGATAGGCTCAAATCAGAAAGAATCAGCCGCCATGATCAATTTAGATATTCTTTATTTTAAATTATCGACCAAGACGATATATATATATATATATATATATATA
>NW_021320077.1:523760-563570 GCF_001605985.2 Dendrobium catenatum
AATTTTCTCATGCAACAAGACCTTGAGTGCTGCTTGACCTGAGAGAGCCTTAGGAGAGAGAGAGAGAGAGAGAGAGAGAGAGAGAGAGAGAGAGAGAGAGAGGAACTTGTGAGGGGGAGTTTGTGAGAGGGTTCACAAATGTTGCTCCAAGAAAGGTTCCAAGTCGTCGTCTCCGTTGTTCGTCCTTCGTCCTTGGGAGGTCTACTTCAGCAAAAGGTCTGGGTTCTTTGCCCGCTTCAGGAGGAAGCAAAAGGAGTCGGTTCTCTGCCGTACCGGGGTTGGTGAAAAGGAGTCTGTTGTAAAGGTTTCTCAGCCTAACTGTGGGAGCTAAAGGAGAGACACTTAGTTAGTGCAATACTTGGAGGGTGCCTCCGAGGAGTGGACGTAGGTCAAGGATTGACTGAACCACTATAAAACGGTGTGATCTTTCTTTGTTTTGCTTCCACATTTTTTTCGTACTCTGATTTCTGTGGTGACTTTGGTTTTAATTTTGTGCTTTTACATAAAGAAAATTTTTTAAAATACCAATTCACCCCCCTCTTGGTTAGCCTCGGGATAGTTCTTAGGGGCTTAACATCCCTAACGAACTTTCAAGTTCAAGTCAAAATATGACTCTCCTACAACTAGCACAAGCTAACATACAAGCTCTCAATGACACCAAGAGGTCATATACAAGAAACATAGTGTCCCACAAATAATTAAAGGACCACACTTTCTTATAGATGCATATAACAGTCTATTATAGATGTGGAGCTAGCTTACAAATGAATACAGTAGTTCTTTGTAAATATTGAATGACTACAACGAATGTAAATGCCTACGAATTAAGAAAGGAGACTTGTCATACATATGGCATGCTATCTACGGATAAATACAAAAGATTTATAATGATTATTCTGTCATATAGACACTGTAACATATCTGCAAATCAAAGTGGATGATAACACATTATGTGCTGATGATCATAAGCTGATACCAAAGATCCATTCCACATTTAATATGTCATAATTCAGTAATGCGGTGAAAATGATAAGTTATTGATTCAAGATAGTAGTCACTGATTTTGAAGTGTAAGGCATTGGTAAGGATACAATCATCAAAGGTAGAAGTGATTGGTTCTTCAAGCCAATAATAGAAAACAAGGAAGACGACATAATTGATAAATCACTTTTTGATTTTTATACGAGTTCTGGAAAGAGAAAGCTAGATCAAATCAAGATTAAGTGAATCTCAATTCAACTATGTTCGGAACATTGAGTTGGATAAGATTATGGAGGCTTGCAAGTTTCTTAATGAACAGTAGTCGCGCATCCAACATATTATATGTGTGCAAATATTGAAGTACTACAACAAGTGCAAGCTCTTACGACAAAAAGCAGGAGATTAGTTAGTGCACTAGATCCACCTACAGAAAGCAACAAGTAGTGCACGACAGTCTACCTGTACAAAGCAGCGAACAAGTTTATTTAGAAACTGCTACGCCACGCCACCGGATCCGCAACTTCTATGCAAGCAGATAGAAGGTGTCTACAAGTACTTTCAAAGTACCCCCACACGTGCATCGTAGTTTTTATACACATAGGTACACAAAAGGGAAAGTGTAATCAAAACCCGCATGTGCCCCGGTGAGCGTGTTATTGATACACACGTGACGTCTAGGGATGCTGTGCGATCAATAAATTTGAACCCGATCTTCCTAAGCAAGTAAATATGAGTCAACAAGGTTCAACAAATAATTATAAAAATGCTCCCAAACACTAGCATGGGCCCCAGCGAGCGTGTTATTGGTACACACGTGATGTTTAGGGATATTGCGCGGGTTATTAGATTTGAACTTGATCCTCCTATGCGGATCAATAGGAGTCGACAGGGTTCGATTCATCAAATAAATACACGGTTGTGCCAACCGATGTATTTGTTTTAATACATTTATATTATGTCTTTAAGGCTATAACAATATGAATTCACTAACAAAGGCATAAAGTCTACGAAACCCAATCCCTTATCAGCAAGTTGATAGGGTAGACAAGGTTCAAGTTTAAATGTAAATGACCCCAAATACCCCGATAATGGCCGTGTTGAATGTTAATTTCAACCGGAGGGAAATAATTCAAAATGCCACTTTAATATCCAAAAATCCAAAAATCTCAAAAATCCGAAAATCCCAAAAATATTTAAAATTGAAATAAATCCATCAACATTTAAAGTAAATTTCATCCACCCTTTGCAACAGTTTGCCGAGGTGGACAAATTAAAATTTATTTTAGCTCACATAGAGCTAAATGCCTAGTCGAAAATATCTCTAGGATCCATTCTCAAACAATCTCCTGCCATTAAGAACGTGGTATGTGTCCTCTAATCGGCGATTTTGCTGCCAAATGGCACCGCATGATAAACGGTTATGACCTGCGGCCCTCTGAACCGAGTGGTTTTGTCGCCAAATGGCACCACGAAATACCGGTTATGGCCAGAGCCAATTCTCTCCTTAGTGGCATCAAATCCTTGAGATATAAATCAATAGCATATGACCGATAGGGCACAAAGCCCTCTGTTAGTTAAGGTGGATCCAAATTTGTCCTCTTAGACAAACATTCACCCCAGGTCTACAAGGTTCCCTTGGACGAAGCAACCCATGACTACCGACAATGATCATTTTGTCAGGTTGGGTCGACTACCTCCTCTGACTAAGTAGACCAAGGACCATGATGGCCTGGGACGACGAAACCATGGGATATTGATCGGGTCCATCATCCATTCCCCCACCATCCACTTTAAGTGCAAGATGGTGAAATTTCTGTTTTAAATATCAATCCCTCAATTCCCAAATCCAATCATATGTTGCTACTATATGCCAGATACACGTATTTATACGTATCTGATTGACGACTAGCCCTAATCGAAAGTTCTCTCTTATGATCGAGAGGGGTAATTAACTATAGCGGCTTGCGCCTATAGGAAACCAGAACTTAGATCATAAAGTCCTCACAAAATGAGCGAGAAATCTCTGGGTAGTGTCTTATCTACAAACCGATCTACCTTCCAAAATTTACCCCGAAACATATCCGTTAAAACTCCCTCGCCAAAAGAAAAAACACAACAGCAGCGGGCGGAGCCCGGGGCAAAATTTTCGGAGCCCACAGTCTCAAGCCTGACCAGGTCGCAAGCCCAATCCTCAGGTCGCAGGTTCGAATTTGGCATGTCGGACTGAGCCGCTTAATTTGGAGGCTTTGGCCCTTTTGCGTGAGTTGGGATGGATAGGAGGTTCCGTCCCGCTAGGTCTTCCATCTCACAAGTTCCGTCGCTTCTTGGCTTCTTCGGCAGAGCTCCGTCCTGCTGCGAACAATGTCTTCTCTTTGGCAAAGCTTCGTCTTCGTCTTCATCCATTAGGCTTCATCCGTCCCGCAAAGATCGACATTCTCCAACCGCAAGCTCCGTTCAGTAAGACTTCATATTACTATGCTCCGATGGTTTTCTGTTTCGTGTCTCTGATATCATGTCGAAATCAGGAATTTGAGACGGAAAAACCATGCTTTATTACATAATTTCTTCCCTATTTATAGATCTATAATATATGATTCTTTTATATATAATATTATAATATACTATGATTTTCACTTCTGGGTATAACTAGGTATAGTTGGTACAACTCGGTATAACTTGGTACAACAGGTACAACTCGGTATCATAACTAGTAATGGGTATTTACACTAAATATATGTGTACTTTTTAAATAATATATTGATATATGCTGATTATTACTATACGGTACAACTAAATATACTCGGTTCACCTAGGTACAACGATTTTTTTTTTTCAGAAATAATACTCGGTATAGTTCGGTATTATGATTTTACAGTTTATATCTGATAGAACATCAACTTTATTATGCAGGGATATTGTCCCAAGATTCATTTTAGATGTAGAACGTCAAGTTTTAGAGAAGTTTGTAATGAGTTGGTTGTGAAATTTTGGGATTCGTTGGTTACAAGCTTACGGGAGCTAAATATTAACCAGTTCCTATACATGCCTCGACTCCCTCAGAATGTTCCACTTGTTTATATGTTACTTTCGACGTGGGATGTGTAATCTGAAAGTTTTTTATTAAAAGCCGGACGTTATCTTTCACATTTGATGAAATATTATTGATTATTGGCTTACCGAACGAGGAATGAAATGTGAACCAGGGACTGCTACAACGGGTGAAAAAACAGCCAATGACATAAGGCATGATATTCTGAAATTGCATGTGTCAACTCCGGTCGTTAATGTAAGGAGACAATTCATTGTATACTTATTGTCCAACATATTTTTTCCAATGGCCAACTTTCGAGTACAATGAATAATATTGGACGTTGCCAAGAATGTGGAGAACTTCGGAACATACAATTGACCCTAATCCATAAGGGATTTCCTCGTGACTGAATTTAATACAATAGCAAAAAAAAAAATCAAAAGGTCAATCCTTAGGACATGTTAATGGATTTGTTATGATTATAATTATGAGTATTTCTAAATTATTTTGTTGTTTTATTTATTTATATATTGTATACAATTTTTTAAGCATTTTTACACTGAATTTTTTTGTTCATTTATTTTGTATAGATATGGTTTTTGGAACATTCAAAATTCTACCCGGTAGTTGATGATTTGGCTCGACCCCGTCTCATCGTTGGGTTGGAAAGTTTAATTATAGAGATAAAGATGTTAATAATTTATTAAACGACCTTCAAGATTCTGAGGTACTAAATATATGTTTAGTCATGTAACTTTATTCTGTACTTATATATTGTTGATGTTTATAAAACATTTTTTCCAGATATTCACACATCTACAAGGGATTACAGATGATGAGAAAAATTTAATTGAGAGTTTTTCCACATATTATACAGGGGAGCATCTGCAAGTTATGCTAACTCCACTGACAACCCCATATCCACCAAGGTTGCTAAGCCCAACTGATTCTCCTATCCAACCTCCAATCCACTCTGAATGTCCTATTGAACCACCAATCCACACTGAATCTTCAATCCAATCGCAAAGCCCCACTGAATCTATTTTCCAACCACCAATCTAGAATAATTCTCCAACCAAGAGGATGTTAGGCTATCTGAAGATGAAGAATTTCCTTTGCCTTCATCAGGTAGGGGAGGAATTGCTCGTAGGGTGCAGCTCAGGAATGATAGGAAAAGGAAAAGGGTTAAAACTCCATTCACAGCAGGTGATAGGAAGAAGAAGAGAACTTAGAGTAGTTCTGCTCAGTTGGAAAATACTGATGTTGAAAAAATTACTAAAAAAGAAATATCAATCACTCGAAGAAAACCTATCACTCGAGCTTCAACAAGATTAAAAAAGATGGCAACTGATGCTAATAATGCTTCTACGCGTACTGATGCTATTCCTTTTGATGCTGCACCTTCCATTGAATCTCCAACTGCTGCTGTTGCTGTTTCTGTTCCAGATGTACTACCAAAATCTGTAGTTTATGAAGTTGATGAAACCAAAATCATTGAACGACCGGCCGTAGAATTTTTAGATTACCCAGGACGATTACTAATTAATGAAGGAAAACGAATTTCCATTGATAACTTTCTTAAGCAGTTCAAGAAAAAGTGAGTTTAAATTTCTCGGTATATAACTGTATGAACACAAAGTACGTTGTTTCTAAACTCAATACCGAGTTGTACCGATAAATATATTTCTCGGTACAACTCGGTATTGCTCGGTATTTGGTATTCCTTAACTAGTTTTAATTGGATAAACACCAAGTACGTAGTTTCTATACTCAAAACCGATTTATACCGAGATTAAAGAGTCTCGGTATAACTCGGTATTGCTAGGTCTTTCCAATAAGTACCGAGGTTTTATAGTGAATATCGAGTTGTACCGAGAATAAAATTCTCGGTATAACTTGGTATTTGGTATTCGATACGGAGTTTTTAGTGTAAGAACAGCAAGTACCGTGTTTTTATACTCAGTACCGAGAATAAAAAATCTCGGTATACCTAGGCATTTTTGTGTATATTTTTATTTTCTAATGAATATGAGATAAATTATGCAGGGATGATTCTATATTTGAGAAATGACATGCAATTATTTTCAGAAGCCAAATGGACGAATTGTTGCTATGCGAAGAGCTTGATAACAATCAGGTGTACGCTTTTGCATTATTACTTTCTAAAAAGAACGACCTGGTTTCAGGACTGAACCAATCTTTTCTATATGTTTCTTCTTTTCATTGGGTGAGTTATCATTTATAATAAAGATTTGTTTGCATTTAACATATTCTCAATTAATTGGGTGAGTATTTTTTCCAGGGATATTATTGTCAAAATAAATAGACGAACACAACTTCATTTGTTGCAAATATCATCAAAACTGCTATTAAGAATGCTAACCTTATATTTGTTTCCATTATAAACGGAAAACTTTGGACTTTACTAGTTGGTAACCTGAGGAAAAAAAATTGGGATTTTATGGATTCAATCTCCAAAGCAACACACAAGGCTATTGCTCCTGAAGTTGTAAGTCTTTTTAGAATTTATCTTTGGTTGAAGCTATGATATTGAATATTAATATTTTAATTTTAATACCTTTTCAGATATCTCATTTATACGGTGATACAAAAGATGCTTTTGAGGATGATATCCGAACCTGGCCAATCCAAACTATCCCGAACTTGCCAGCACAAGAGAACAATGTGGACTGTGGAATGTTTGTATGCAAATATATGGAAACAGTTATACAAGATAGTATTATTGAATGGGACATCCATAAGAACTGACAAAGTCAGATGGCTTTATTTAGGGCTGAATTTGCATATGCCCTTTTTGTTATAATATGAAATAAATTTTAGAATTTACATATGCCGACTTATACCGAGTTATTACATGATTATACCGAGTTATACCTAGTAATTTTAAAACACAGGATAGTAAAGAAGTAAAAGAATTATCCTGTTTCCACTTATACCGAGTTGTTTTTTCTAAAATTCCCAAAACAAACTCATATTACAAACATAATACATCTCATAATCCTCGCTGAAGTAAAAATATATACAATACGAAGCCAAAGATAGTGTAATACCGAGTATTACATAGTAATACCGAGTTGTACTGAGAAAAAAATTCTCTGTATAACTCAGTAAAACTCAGTATTTGGTATTCCTTAACTACTTTTTACTGTATGTACACCATTTCCATAGTTTTTATATGCAATATCGAGTTGTACCGAGAATACCAAATTCTCGGTACAAGTGTTTTTAAAATTCTCGGTATTTTTATATACCGATTTGTTCTAAACATTCACAAAAGGACGCATAATACAGACATAGTAAAACTTACAATCCAAAGACAAAATATTCCTCTTATACCGAGTACTAAATGCTAATACCGAGTTGTACCGAATTATACCGAGTTGTACTAAACACTTACATAAAGGATGACTAACTTCCTGATTCTGCTGGTGTAAAATATAAACTTGTAGGACGATTCTGCTCTGTCGGTTTCACTTTTTTGGCCTTCCTCTTCTCCCAATGATCCTTTAATCTAGCATTAGAGACTCCCTTAGGCCGGTGTTTTGCAGGATCTCTAATTGTTTTGTGGATACCATCACTTATGCATTTATTTTTTTCCCTTCCATAATTTTTTAACATTTATCGCCAATGCACTCATACCATCGATCATACATTGTTCTGCGTCCTCATTACGCTGTGCTTCGGTGCTAATTTGATATGCAAATCGACATACATAATTTCTAAAAATCATGTTTCGGGAAACTTGATTCCATGTGCACATACTCGTAGCCATACGTTGGATATTCAGTCCACTATATAGATCTTTCTGAGCAGTAGATGACCATCTTGGAATTAAGTATTTATGAGGAATATTAATAACATCCAACTGCCTCATCACTCTCATGCAATGAGAACACAGTATTCCCATCATCTCGAACTTTGCACAGCTGCAATGTATAGTTCATTCAGAGGAATTAAACAATACTGCCCACTTATGTGCATCAAAAGAATGGTCTATGTTCTTCACAGAAAATGTTGATGAGTATGGTGAAGAGTGATTAATGCATAGTCCCCCTAAACCATGTAAGAACTCCTCTTTAAAAAAGAAATATAACTTTCTTTAATAAAATTTGGCTGCTTGCTTTAATATCAGACTACTTTTCATGTAAGATTATATTTCGGTTTGAGAACACCTAAAAATTTCATCTCGTTTATTCCTACGCCAAGTGTTCATAAGTTTCTCCAATCCAAGGAAACATTCTGTAAGAGAACTTGTAGCCTTTGAAATACCATGGCAAATAAAATTAGTTGACTCACTACGTTGTGTAGATAATATTCCTAGTTTAAAGCAATCTTTGTTGAAAGCTGTAGACCACTAGTCCTTTATTCTGTACAGATCTTTTAACTACTGATGGCTCTGTAGATCCCCTTCTCTGATCATCTCATTCCACAAACTATCAAATTCCTCCACGGAATCACACTTGGTGAATCAACTATAAAAAAGGCCTTTTACTTTGTTGTTAATATTAAAACATCAAACTTTGGAAGGAGCCTTCTTGTGTATATGCCATTGGCATAACTGATGTCTTGTATTAGGGAATACAATCTCTATCGCCGTAGCCATTGCTTGATCCTGATCAGTGAATATAGTAACTGGATGCTTATTATCCATAATTCTTAAAAATGTTTGAAATAGCCAGCAGAATGAATCAATTGTTTCATCTGATAGAAATGCCATCCCTAATATAATGTTTTGCCAATAATTATTAACTTCAATAATAGGAGCACATGCTAAATTATATTTCTTAAGACGGTAGTTAGTATAAAAAATAATTACATCCTCAAAGCAGTCGTAATCCACTCTCCCCATACCATCTACCCAAAAAAAATTTATCAACCTATCTTCTTCATCAGTTTGCACATCCCATGCAAACAGGTGGTCTTCAGCTGCCCGGTTTTGAAATAATTCGATTAGCGAATTGCTGTCCCCATTCTCAATTTTTGCTCTTCTCTCCTTTTGAATGTAGTTGTACGCATCTCTCTTGGTAAAACCCAGATTTTCTACACCTCCAACCTCATCGGATAGATAGGAAAATGCATTTACTGTTCTTATTCCCTCATCAGCCATTGATTTCAAAACGGAGGCATTTTCTTCAGTGATATGCCTAGATGATCTCAGCAAATATTGATCATCCGGTTTTGCCAATTCATGGTTGTGAGTCTCTATCGAATTTTTCACCGTCCATATTCCATCTTCACTAACAGAAAATCTCACCATTGCAGAACATCCGATTCTAGCAGTCGATTTTCGAAATTTGACCTTTTGATTTTTTTCTGTATCCTTCTTGAATCCGGATTTGGAATAGACAAGAATCTTTAATTTTAATTTCCTTGAATTAGGCCAGTATGAAAGATGTTCTTTCCGAACACTAAAGCCATACGTATGAGCATATTGACAATATTTTACATATGCTTCTTTCTCTGATTTGTAAACTCCCTGTGACAAAAAAATTCAAATATTTCAAATTAGTAGCAAGGAATAAATACTAAGGACAATACGTAATAATACAAGAAAATACCGATTTATACCGAGTTTTCTAAATTCTCGGTACAAAAATATGGTAATTATAATCAGTCCATAGTAAACTTAACTGACATAAAAAACTAAAAAAAACTCACCATACCGAGTAAATACCAAACTATACCGAGTTATATAAAGCTCGGTACAAACAACTGGAAATTACAATCTCGGTATATATAACACAGAAGTCACGTTAAGATACCAAAAAACTATCCATACTGAGTTTTAAGTATAAATACCGAGCATTACCGAGTTTCCAAAAAACTAGGTACAAGTTTTTCATAATTAAAAATTCGGTACAAAGAAACATAATCGAGCTGTACCGAGTTATAAAAAGGGTCGGTACAAACTGTTTAATAATTAAAATTTGTGTACAAAAAAAAAAAACTGAGTATTACATATAAAACCGAGTAGTACCGAGTTATAAAAGGTTCGGTACAATCAAAAATGATTTGATCATACGAGGATGGATGAGAAATTACTTGTAAAAAATAAGAAAAATTATCATCCAAAGTATAAGTGCCATATGTTTCGTCTAAATCGTCTAACTCTTCCAAACAAATAGCCGGAATCTTCTCATCAATCGCCTTCAACCCTTCGCGAAAGCTTTCTCTTCTACCAGTAAACCCTAAATACTGTATAACATTCTGTCTACAGAAGCTAATTGGCCAAAAGTTTATTCATATAAAGTTACCACGGGTTTTAAATTTTTCCCGCCCATTTTAGCTGAATTACTGAGAAAAACACGCAAAAACTCACAATTACTACGGGTTTGGGTCGGGTCTTCGGGCCTCTACGTGGCGTTATTATATTGGTGGCCGAACCTATAGCAACATACGGTCAGAGGACGTAATAATTGTTCAGCCATACTCTATTCAGGGCGATGTTCAGGACAATTGTGCTCGGATTTGAACTAATCGTCCAGGACGATATTGTATCGGCCTGAACGATGTAATCAATTTTCTTCTGATCATCCTGAATCGTCCCAGCTGATTGAGCTAATTTTGTACTGATCGGCCAGGACGATATTCCTATCATCCTGGACGATAATGTCGGTTCTTGAAATTCTATTTAAAGGATCTGAATTTTCTCATGCAACAAGACCTTGAGTGCTACTGTCTTGACCTGATAGAGCCTTGGGAGAGGGAGAGAGAGAGAGAGAGGAACTTGTGAGGGGGAGTTTGTGAGAGGGTTCCAATTCTGTGGTGACTTTGGTTTTAATTTTGTGCTTTTACATAAAGAAATTTTTTTAAAATACCAATTCACCCCCTCTTGGTTAGCCTCGGGATAGTTCTTAAGAGCTTAATATCCCTAACGAATTTTCAAGTTCAAGTCGAAATATGACTCTCCTACAACCAGCACAAGCTAACATACAAGCTCTCAATGACACCAAGAGGTCATATATAAGAAACATTGTGTCCCACAAATAATTAAAGGACTGCACTTTCTTATAGATGCATACAATAGTCTACTATGGATGTGGAGCTAGTTTACAAATGAATATAGTAGTTCTTTATAAATATTGAATGACTACAACGAATGTAAATGCCTACGAATTATGAAAGGAGACTTGTTGTACATATGGCATGCTATTTACGGATAAATACAAAAGATCTATAATGATTATTCTGTAATATAGACATAGTAACATATCTGCAAATCAAAGTAGATGATAACACATTATGTGCTGATGATCATAAGCTGATACCAAAGATCCATTCCACATTCAATATGTCAGAATTCAGTAATGCAGTGAAAATGATAAGTTATTGATTCAAGATAGTAGTCACTGATTTTGAAGTGTAAGGCATTGGTAAAGATACAATTATCCAAGGTAGAAGTGTTTGGTTCTTCAAGCCAATAACAGAAAACAAGGAAGACGACATAATTGATAAATCACTTTTTGATTTTTATACGAGTTCTGGAAAGAGAAAGCCAGATCAAATCAAGATTAAGTGAATCTCAATTCAACTATGTTCTGAACATTGAGTTGGATAAGATTATGGAGGCTTGCAAGTTTCTTAATGAACAGTAGTCGCGCATCCAACATATGGTCTGTGTGCAAATATTGAAGTACTACAACAAGTGCAAGCTCCTACGACAAAAAGCAGGAGATTAGTTAGTGCACTAGATCCACCTGCAGAAAGAAACAAGTAGTGCACGACAGTCTACCTGTACAAAGCAGCGAACAAGTCTATTTAGAAGCTGCTACGCCACGCCACCGGATCCGCAACTTCTATGCAAGCGGATAGAAGACGTCTACAAGTACTTTCAAAGTACCCCCACACGTGCACTGTAGTTTTTATACACATAGGTACACAAAAGGGAAAGTGTAATCAAAACCAGCATGTGCCCCGGCGAGCGTGTTATTGGTACACACGTGATGTCTAGGGATGCTGTGCGGGTCAATAAATTTGAACCCGATCTTCCTAAGCAAATAAATATGAGTTGACAATGTTCAAAAAATAATTATAAAAATGCCCCCAAATACCCGCATGGGCCCCAGCGAGCATGTTATTGGTACACACGTGACGTTTAGGGATGCTGCGTGGGTTATTAGATTTGAACCCGATCCTCCTATGCGGATAAATAGGAGTCGACAGGGTTCGATCCATCAAATAAATACACGGTTGTGACGACCGATGTATTTGTTTTAATACATTCATATTATGTCTTTAAGGCCTATAACAATATGAATTCACTAACAAAGGCATAAAGTCTACGAAACCCGATCCCTTATCAGTAAGTTGATAGGGTAGACAAGGTTCAAGCTTAAATGGAAATGACCCCAAACACCCCGATGATGGTCGTGTTGAAGGTTAATCTCAACCGGAGGGGTCCATTCCAAATAATTCAAAATGCCACTCTAATATCTAAAAATCCAAAAATCTCAAAAATCCCTAAAATATTTAAAATTGAAATAAATTCATCAACATTTAAAGTAAATTTCATCCACCCTCCGCAATAGTTTGCCGAGGTGGACAAATTAAAATTTATTTCAGCTCACATAGAGCTAAATGCGTAGTCGAAAATATCACTAGGATACATTCTCAAACAATCTCCTGCCATTAAGGACGTGGTACGTGTCCTCTAATCAGTGGTTTTGCCGCCAAATGGCACCGCAGGATAAACGGTTATGACCCGGGGCCCTCTGAACCGAGTGGTTTTGCCGCCAAATGGCACCACAAAATACCGGTTATGGCCAGAGCCAATTCTCTCCTTAGTGGCATCAAATCCTTGAGATATAAATCAATAGGATATGATCGATATGGCACAAAGCCCTCTGTTAGCTAAGGTGGATCCAAATTTGTCCCCTTAGACAAACATTCAACCCAGGTCTACAAGGTCCCCTTGGACGAAGCAACCCATGGTTGCCGACAAGGATCCTTCTGTCAGGTTGGGTCGACCACCTCCTCTGACTAAGTAGACCAGGGACCATGATGGTCCGGGACGACGGAACCATTGGATATTGATCGGGTCCATCATCCATTCCCCCACCATCCGCTTTAAGCGCAAGATGGTGAAATTTCTGTTTTAAATATCAATCCCTCAATTCTAAAATCCAATCATATGTTGCTACTATATGCCAGATACACGTATTTATACTTATCTATTTGACGACTAGCCCTAATTGAAAGTTCTCTCTCGTGATCGAGAGGGGTAATTAACTATAGGGGCTTGCGCCTATAGGAAACCAGAACTCAGATTATAAAGTCCTCACAAAATGAGGGAGAAATCTTTGGGTAGTGTCTTATCTACAAACCCATCTCCATCCAAAATTTACCCCGGAACATATCCGTTAAAACTTCCACGCCAAAAGAAAAAGCACAACAGCAGCGGGAGGAGGCCGGGGCCAAATTTTCGGAGCCCACAGTCTCAAGCCTGACCAGGTCACATGCCCAATCCTTAGGTCGCACGTTCAAATTTGGCATGTCGGACTAAGTCGCTTAAATTGGAGGCTTTGGCCCTTTTGCGTGAGTTGGGATGGATAGGAGGTTCCGTCCCGCTAGGTCTTCCATCTCATAAGCTCCGTCGCTTCTTGGCTTCTTCGGCAGAGCTCCGTCCGTCCTTAGAGCTCCGTCCCGCTGCGAATAATGTCCTCTCTTTGGCAAAGCTTCGTCTTTGTCTTCATCCATTAGGCTTCATCCGTCCCGCAAGGATCGAGCTTCTCCAACCGCAAGCTTCGTTCAGTAAGACTTCATATTACTATGCTCCGATGGTTTTCTCTTTACTTCGTGTCTCTGATACCATGTCGAAATCAGGAATTTGAGACGGAAAAACCATGCTTTATTACATAATTTCTTCCCTATTTATAGATCTACACCAGATATCTTAATCAAGAAACAAATATTTACAAATTCATGCATAATAGCCCTAATATACTCCTTAAATCAGCTACTTCACTATGGAAAGAAATCAACGTGACTCTGACGTGATTCTTGCGAGCTTCCTAGGGATCATGCTTTGTGGCCGTCTTATCTCCTTCAAGAAGGAACACCTGGGATTTAACAACAAATAATTTGGGATCAACTATATGAATTCTTCCCTCCATTTTGGTTGAGTACTAAATGATGTGCTTGCTCTATATTGCACAAGTATTTTTGTAAAACTTCTTTCCATATTATTTGAAATTTTATTCTTTTTAATTCTTCTACATTAATTTTCTCTGATCTTCTTATTGGCACATTTCTTCCTTGCAGTTCACATGCGCATACCATACATATCATACACCACGCAATATTCAGTAGATAGCTCTCTTACTATACTACTAATACAATCATTTCTTTGCCTCTCCACTTTAATTTTAGCATATATCCATTTAGCATTTTCATTTTCATGCTTAACGTAGCTATCAATGCTTTTTTGCTCTAATGCTAAAAAACAATATAGTGTATCCCATTTATTACAATTTTATGAGATTTACTATTAAGCCTCCATATGCTCTTGTATTCAATAACACTCTTGAGGCAATTCTTTGTTCTTGCACCCTAGTTTAAAAGTTCTTGGTATAGTGGAGTAATCAAGGTGGTTAAACCTACAGGCCTAGGTTTTCTTTAATCTTCTAGTAATGTTGAAGGATTGTTATCAACGATTTGATCTCAAGTTGATTTGACCACAACTCAAAATTAGCTAAAGGTCATTTGATCTGATCTTGAATCAAGCCAAATATGGTTTTAAGTTTTCTTGATCTGATCTTAATTCAAGTTAGGCATGTCTCTTTTACTTCGTTCGAGCTGATTGATGCCAAAATTCGATTTTCAATCTCCCAATATAATTTTCTAGTTCAGCATATATATAGACATTCACTAAAAAATATATAGATTCATATTTATAAATGCATACATAAATGAATTCAGTTATAAGTACATACAAAAATAAATGTGTATGATTTTTTAATACAATATACATTTAAATTCAATCTTGAGCTTGCTGGATTTGCTCATTAGTCGTCTCATTGATTTTTGATCCGATCTAAAGCTGATCTGATTTTTTCTTGTCCTGCGATCTTTGAGTGAAATTCATAGCCTAATTGTATCAAATCCCGTTTCACTAAAATTTAATATAAGAACTCAACATTTCTCGTTGCATGATATTATCTAGGTAGACAAGACAAATGAAATATTAAAGTAGTTTTTGTCATTCTGAGCTGCACGTATCTGTCAACAAGAATGCAATATTGCTTGTAGTTGTCAAAGTTTCAGTTTATTTCTCTTCTTTTTAAACGCAAAATAATGATAGGATGCCAGATAAATAAGCAGGTTTTCCATTGGAGAATCTCAGAAGGCATCTGCTTGGTTTAAGATAAACTTCCATGATTAGGAATCATCAGTGCTTTACAAATTTGCTTGTCTTGTTGAATCGAAGGATATGAAGAATAATGAACCTGAATGTTTTATTTCTTTTAATGTACTTCTAAAATTTATTTCAAGATAATTGACTCTAAGTAATGACTTGGGTTGTGCAGCTGAGCTTTTGACGACAAACAAGTTGTCTGAATTGGCCTGCTTGGCGTTGTATCTCATGTATGAGAAAAAACAAGGGAAGAAATCTTTCTGGTATCCCTTCATCCAGGAACTTGACCGCCAAAGAGGAAGAGGCCAACTAGCAGTGGAGTCACCACTTCTGTGGTCAGAAGATGAGCTCGCATATCTTGATGGTAGCCCTACAAGGGTAATGCTATAAAATAAGCATAGTGCATTTTTAGGATAATATTTAAACTTTCCAAGCATTCTGCATATGGACTGTTTAGTTTGTCTTTTTTTATAGGCTGAAGTCCTTGGGAGAGAGGAAGGGATAAAGAGAGAGTACAATGAGCTCGACACAGTCTGGTTCATGGCTGGTTCATTGTTTAAGGTCATTCCCTTGCTTGAATATGTTTTTCATTCTAGTGCCAGCCTGATCTTAATTGCTTATAGTTTTTTAGATTACTTTTAGTAGCTGTGTTCCTTCTTTTTATTCACATATTCTATCATACTGTGCAGCAATATCCATTTGATATACCGACTGAAGCCTTTTCATTTGAGATCTTCAAGCAGGCTTTTGTGGCAGTTCAGTCATGCGTTGTTCACCTGCAGGTAGTTTATGGCTTTTGA
Organism: Dendrobium catenatum; assembly: GCF_001605985.2. Lineage (NCBI taxonomy): Eukaryota > Viridiplantae > Streptophyta > Magnoliopsida > Asparagales > Orchidaceae > Dendrobium > Dendrobium catenatum. Next base: position 539,947 of record NW_021320077.1, read on the forward strand.
TGTCATATGGAGTCTAATATAAGGGTGAATAAAAATTCATGATTATTTTATCAGTTGTTAAATCTTATGGAAAGAAACGTTGAATGTAGATTAACTGTCATTCTTAGTTTGTTATGGCGTCATTAGAGTCACGCAAGATGATCTTTCTAAAACTTTTGAACATTGTTGACCTAGTATTTGTCAAGGGGATCTCATGGACTGTTTGGTATATTCTTAAGAAGTTCATCCGTGTAAATATTGCAGTTTTTTTCTCTGAATAAAACAGTATTTAGAAGGTGTTGCATGATATTTCTTGAGAGAGCCAAAACTTAATCCTGGGTGTCAGTCATAAGAAATTTTGTCACCTTGTGTGTTACCTTGGAATGGTTTGATGGAAGCATTGACTTCATTTAAGTAGCAGTTGATTCTTGTATTACTTTCAAGAACCTTATGTTGTTATGCGGTATAAGGAGCAGATACGTTTGGGAATAGTGTGACTGAGGTGATTTTGCGGAATGCAGATTTCAAGGTTTTGATGGCAATTGGGTTTTATGGTAATGAGGTTGTGACGGGATGAACATGATTTATGTAATGGAAATCTTCAATTATTAGTCCTGGTTATAGTTTATGAAATGATTGGTTTGGGGAATTTAGTTATGGAAATCAAAGAAAGACATCAACAAAAATTATCTAACTTAGCTTGGATACCAAGTCAATTGAGAAGGGAAGAAAAAAAAGAGGAACTCTATGTAGAGGACTTGGTGTGATCCACATATATAACTTAGAATTAAAAAAAAAAATAAAATAAAAAAAAAATTAAGAGAAATAATTTCATTCATCAAATCAATAATTAATTATTAATCTAACCACAAACCATGAAGCCTTGGAGTACCGAATTGTACTGATCAGGTACACATCATTCATGGCAATTCATTTTCATTTCGTTCCGTATTGCCTCAAAGGTCGTATTTGCTCAAAGAGCCACTTCTTGGTACTCCGTCATCAACAATCACAAGCAATATAGCATGAATATGATAGGAAGCTTTCATGTGACACTAAATAACTATTACATGACTATGATAAGATGATTTCAACCATGATAAGATGCTTTCATAAGATATTAAGTAACACTTTCATGATTTGACATAAGAAACATAACTATTTCATGGCTTGATATAAAAACTTTAATAAACAGATATAGTTATAATGAAATGCGCACTTTCCTTAGCCAGTAAAGTCACTTACCTTTGAGAATTCGTGCTTGGAAAGTTTCCCGCACAAGTCCTCGCCTCCTTTCTTAATTTCAACCTAAAGGAAAACAAGAGATTTAAATCTCTACGACTTTATTTAACTCAACATAATGTTTAATTTTTATTTAACTTAATTATGATTTTTGGATTTAATAAATTCTCAAAATTTTGACTTTCCAATTTGGCTAATTTCTTCTTTTAAACATGCCAAAACGTCCCCTTCATCTAATCCATAATTAATATTTAATCATTTTCGGATTTATAATAATTAATAATTAAGAAAAATTATTTTCTTTCAAATGTCCAAATTTAGAGGCTTCCGCAAACCTTTAGAAGCTAAATTAGGGAACATGCAACCTTTAAACATTTGTTTTGGAAAAACCCTAAACCTTTCCAAATTTTTCCACTCAAAAATTTCTAAATAAAAATCAAAATCTTGTTACACTCCTCTATCAAATCCTATAACAATTTAAAACAAAATGAGAAACCCTAATTTTTAGACTTAGTGTTTTTCTTAAAAAATTTTAACATGAAGGATAGGAAATCGTAGGTCAAGACAAGCCCTACTAATTCCCTAAAGAAATTTCTAAAAGAACTCAAACCCTAAAATTTTTTCTTTCAAGAAAACTCAAAAAAAACTTCAATTGCTTGAAGGAATACATAACCTAAGTTTTCCTCTTGCTTTTCCTAAAAATTCTTGCCGGAATCTCACCGGAATCTCGCCGGCCACCGGCTTGGAAGGAGCTCCCGCCGCTTCCCCCTCTCTCCCGTCGCCCTCTCTCTTTGGGTCGGCCGAACAAAACAACAAGGGACCGAAATAATCGGTCCCTTAAGGCTTATGAGGGTTTAGAAATGAAATTTACGCATGTACCCTTGACCTATTCATTTCCCTTTAAAGCTCTTAGGGGTAAAAATGGAAGTTTAGCCAAAATTTACTTAAACAATCTTCGGCAATTTTAATTCTCAAATCGTGCGAAATTAGGTATAAGTTCTTTATACCGTTTCTATTGAAATTTCAAGACGAATTTAATAAAATTTATTTCGTCAAATTCCGACGACATCGAAATTTCACTTAAGTTCATCGCGGCGCATCGATATGCGTGCGACGCACTAAACTGAAAATTTTCAGGTTTTACAAAACCTGATTTATGTAATGGAAATCTTCAGTTATTAGTCCTGGTTATAGTTTATGAAATGATTGGTTTGGGAAATTTAGTTATGGAAATCAAAGAAAGACATCAAAAGAATTATCAAACTTAGCTTGGATACCAAATCAATTGAGAAGGGAAGAAAAAAAAGAGGAACTCTATGTAGAGGACTTGGTGTGATCCACATATATAACTTAGAATAAAAAAAAAAAATAAAATAAAAAAAAAATTAAGAGAAATAATTTCATTCATCAAATCAATAATTAATTATTAATCTAACCACAAACCATGAAGCCTTGTTTATAGAAAAAAAATATAAATATAATACCAAATATTTAGAAATCAATGATCATATTTCAATTCTTATCATATATATTAATTGAAATTTAAATATATAATAATTCCAAAGGATATGTGTTAGATTTAATATATTTAAATCTATTTCACTTAGTTATCTCTTTGTCTTTAATAATATTGGCAGATAATTTCTAATATCTTACCTAATAAAATTACCTATCATATACTTAAATTTTTTTTCTAGTTATTTTAGGCTTCTAAACATTTATTCATTGTTCTAACTTTTTGCCTATCAGCGGATGTCATGCTGAGTAAAACGTGATCATTTGTGAAAAATATATATCATGGCACCTCATTTTGAATATAATTTATAAGCATCTCCTCATCAACTACAAAAGAAATGGACTTAATGTTGATCATTGGTGTGATCGAACCATAATTGGAAACTCTTGGTAACTCCATAAACACTTTTAATACTAGTCAACATTTCATCGTATCCTTAATAACTTCAATATGCCTTAGAAACACCCCTTTTCTCTCAATGCACACCATATCCATTCTTATGTACTTAATCATATACCTTCTCAAGGTCAGTTAATAATATGCATATAATTTATTATTATGGAAAAGTAATGTGCTTTTAAATGATGTAAAAATTGAATATGATGAAGGTCCATAATAACTGTAAGAAAATTAGAAGTCCTGCAAAAATTATGGTAAACAAAGAATAAGTGTTACTTCTGATGTTTCATATTAAGGAAGAAGAAAATGAGATATATAAAATAATTGAGACGAGATCTAGAAATTTTGATCAATTTTGTTGCATTAGATGTGAAGATAATTGCACAAAGGATTGTTGTAAATGTTTCTTTGAGAAATTAGTACATGGCATTTTTAAGAAAGGTTTATGTTGGAAGAATATAATGAATAATAACATGAAATAATAATTGCACAAAGGATTGTTGTAAATGTTTCTTTGAGAAATTATTAAATGAAATTCTTAAGAAAAGGCTTATTTTGGAAGAATATAATGAATTATAAAATGAAATATTGTATAGATTATTCTATGAAAATAAAATGAAATTAGATCTATAGAAGATACATAAAGTTAATACTTTAGTGAGATATCTATTGAAATTTATAGTGGATGCTATTCTGATTTAATTAATGAATACTTTCAATGTAATTTTGAAGACTAAGAGAATATCAAATGATTGAAAAAGAAATATTTAGTTACCAATATTGAAGAACAAAGGAGATGTTCATAATGTGCTAAATATAGAAGAATTAAACTTATGAGGTATGTAATGAAGCTAATAGAAAGTAATGAAACATCGGTATAACAGGATATGTTGGAGATCTAAAGGTAATTTTTATGAAAAAAAAAAATTTATCAATGTTGTTACTAATAGAAAAGTTGTTGATATCCAAGTTGAACATGACAAATATATGAATGTTAAGATAGATACATGGTACAATTAAGAAGGATAAATTGTAGAATGATTATATTAAATGAATTGTTCGAGTGACATCAATTGAATATATGGCAATTGAAAATTTATTTAGATGGTTTGGATATGTGTATTAAATGGTAAAAAATGCGACATTATCTGAGTAAATAAAATTAATTTGAAGGATTAAAAAGTAAGGGTAAAACTAGAGAATATGAATAAAAATTATTCAAAATAATTTGCAAAGAAACCACAATAATAAAGATTGGAAAATGGGGATTCATGAAGATGAGAACAAAAAGTTGGGATATGGCTAATGATGATGATGATGATAAATCTGTAGGCACTATACATCCTTAATTAAAAAATGATAACATTTAGATTTTGAAACTAAGTTATATTGATCAGTAGCATATTCTGAAATATTGTTGTCAAAGGCTAGTTTCACTTTTGGGTGGTCAGGAGAGCAAGGCATACCAGACCCCCCTTGCACACCTCCTAGGTAGGCGCCATTGTGAAGAAATTGCCTAGACGAGTAGGTTTTCTGAAGGAATAAGGCATTTTGGCAAACACCTTGCCTTGATGGAACGATGAGTACTAATACTACAAAATTTGAATGTGAGTCAATTTTGTTGATGATTCTACTTTGCATGATATGAAAAGACAATGAACGACTGGAGAAACAAAGACATGCATGAAGAAACAAGGACACACTTTAAGACACAAGTAAGCGACCTCAACAATTGGAAGAACAATGATGCACTTTGAGAGGTCGTAGGTAAATGTGATTCAAAACTTATAGTATTTGATGCTATCAAAAAAATATGATTGCATATAAAAAAAAAAAACTTGCCTTCCTTCAAAATAAGAAAATACACACTAAATAGAACACAACAACACTTAATCTTTAAAACATAGCACGACACAACTTAAATCTTATAATAGGTTTAGAAGAAAGATACAAATGGGGTGGAAATTTGCGGAGAGAAGAATTAGATAAGAAGCCCGAGACGAAATTATAGAGAAGAGAAAAAGAAGAAGAAGATAGCTCGCTAAATGGAGCAGCACTCGAAGGGCCAGCGGGACACAACCAAACGAACAGACAACGCCAATGGGGAAGGAATCGGGCAAGCAGAGGAAATGAAGGGCCAAAACAGGGGGGGGGGTTTAACTCGCAGGGGGGGGGGGTTTAACTCGGCCAGCAGCCATAATGAGCTAAAAAAGGCAACAGAACTCAGCAGCTAACATAACTAGGCATCTGCTTGATTTTGTAATTGCTAATATCCTATTAAAAAAAAAGATGAATATCTCATTACTTATAAGAATAGATGTAGTAAAAACACAGATTGATTATTTTTTATAAGAAAAATATCTCATTTATATTCTAAAATTTGTAAAGTTATTCCGAGTGAAATTTATTTACCCAACACTTATTAGTTTTGAACTTTCTGATGAATAGGTGGAATATAAAAAATAAAGTGATGTCCTAAGATTAGATGGAGACATTTAAAGAGACTAATAAATATATCTTTCAGAGTAAGATTCAAAATTTAAGATTTTGACGTTGCATGAGAAAACTAATGTTATGTGAAAAAAAGCTAGTGATATTAAGAATGTTGCAAATAATGTGCTTGAAAAATCAAAAGGAATTTCTAAAAGTAAAAATAGCTGTGGTGGAATAAAAATGAGCAAGAAAAGATAAAAATTAGAAAGCTTAGCTAAAAAAATTTGTTTAGATGTAAAAGCTCGAAAAATTGGGAAAGACCCGTAAGAAGTCTAAGAAAGCAATATGTGATGCAAATTATATCGTTTATATTCTAAAATTTATAAAGTTATTCCGAGTGAAAGTTTATTTACCCAACACTTATTAGTTTTGAACTTTCTGATGAATAGGTGGAATAGAAAAAATAAAGTGATGTCGTAAGATTAGATGGAGGCATTTAAAGAGACTAATAAATATATCTTTCAGAGTAAGATTCAAAATTTAAGATTTTGACATTGCATGGGAAAACTAATGTTATGTGAAAAAAAGCTAGTGATATTAAGAATGTTGTAAATAATGTGCTTGAAAAATCAAAAGGAATTTCTTAAAGTAAAAATAGTTGTGGTGGAATCAAAATGAGCAAGAAAAGATAAAAATTAGAAAGCTTAGCTAAACAAAATTTGTTTAGATGTAAAAGCTCGAAAAATTGGGAAAGACCCGTAAGAAGTCTAAGAAAGCAATATGTGATGCAAATAATTTTGTTTTTAATAATTTATGTAATATATTAGATACTAATGAGGGCAAACAATATATGTATAAGTTAGCCAAACAAAAATATAAGGGAAATAATGATTTAGTTCAAGTATAGTGCATCAATGATGATGATCCAGTAGTGCTTTTATTGGAAGAGGATATTCAACAAAAGTGGATGAGGCATTTTGACAAACTTTTCAATGAAGATTGTGAGAATATGATTGACTTTAGTAACTTTGATAACCTCAATGAAAATAGATAATTTTATTTTTATCATCATATTAATAAAATCAAAGTTAGAGAGGCTTAAAAGAAAATGAAGTTTGGAAAAATTATTGGACCTGATGATATTCTAATAAGGTTGCAAAAACTAGATTAGAAACTAAACAACAAGGGTTTAAGGTTCGACCGATCGAACTTGGGTCGAACCGGATGATATAATAAATAATAATGTTATTAAAAATTAATAAATTAACATAATAATGATATTATTATTCGAAACATTACACAAAATTTATATGAAATAAAAAAAGTATTAAACATAAAACTTACTTAATTAATTAAAAAATTATTTTAAAATCTCGTATAAGAGCAGAAAAACCCTAAACCTCATAATTCTAAGAATTTACACTCATAATAATATGATAATTTTAAACTTTGTATAATTTATATAACATTTTGTTTTCGGCCCTGATAGGAGCTCATATAGAGTGGTGGGGTTATGTGAGAATGCTTAAAGCTATTCTTATTCATATGTATTTAATACTCAATTAAGAGTTTTAATATATAATATTTATATTAATTTATTAAGTTTAATATTATATTTAATATTAAATTAATTTGTTTAATTATTTAAATAAATAAATTATTGAATCGACCTACTTTAGAAAACCATGACCGATTGAACCGGTGGTTTTGCCGGTTCAGCCTGGTTTGATACAAAACCAGTTCTTAAGGTTATTCGGGCCGACCATCTGACCGATTCACAGTTGAATTGGTCGAACTGACAGTATGGTTTTCAAAACTATGTATTCTAATAGAGGTGTGGAAATACTTAGAAGATGAAGGGATTTCTTGTTTTATGAAACTTTTCAATATTATTTTTAAGACAAAAGTAGCCAGATGAGTGGAGAAAGAGTATTAATTCTTGTTTTTAAAAATAAATGTGATACACAAGAATGTGCGAATTAAAAAAGAATTAAGTTAATGTGTCATACATTGAAATTATATGAGAGAGTTATGGAGCATAGGTTATAACGTGATGCTAATGTTTCTCAAAATCAATTTAGATTCATGCCAGGTAAGTCTATTATGGAAGCTATACATTTATTGAGACATTTGATCGAGAAATGTAGAGAGAATAAGTAGGATCTACATATGATAATTACTAATCTAGAGAAAGGATATGAAAAAGTTCCAAGAGAAGTGCTTTGGAGAGCTCTAGAAAAGAAAATAGTTAATAATGCTTATATTCAAGTCATTAAGGATATGTATGTAGGAGCTATTACTTGTATTCAAGCACAAAGTGTTTGACCAAGGATTTTTCTATTTTAGTTGGATTATATCAAGGACCATCTTTAAGCCTATAGCTTTTTGCTATAGTTATGGTATAAGACTAGAGAAGAAGTTGAAAGTAAATTATGTAGGTCAACTTTAGAGTCTAAAGGTTTTCGTTTGGGTAGATTTAAAACTGAATATATAGAGAGTAATTTTAGTCGTAATAGATTTAGTGAGGGTATTGCAACTTTTGGTGATCAAGTAATTAATTAGAGTACACGTTTTAGATATCTCGAGTATATTGTTCAAATTGATGGTGAAATAGATAGGGATATTATTAAGTAGAATTCAAATTGGATGGTTGAAGTGGAGGAATAGAATTCAAGTTGAATGGTTGAAGTGGAGGAATGCATCGGGTCTTTTGTGTGACAGAAAAGTAGACCTCAAACTTAAGGGAAAATTCTTAAAGTTGGTGGTGAGACCTGCAATGCTTTATGGCATAGAATGTTTGCCAATAAAAGGGAAGCATAAAATTAAGTGTTTCCGAGATGAGGATGCAACGATGGATGAGTTGCTTCACTCTTAGAGATAAAATGCGAAACGAGTATATACGTGAAAATGTTGGAGTAGCGCTAGTGGCCGATAAGATTAGAGGGAGTCACCACCTTAGATTGTTTGGGCACATAAAACGTAGGCCTTTCGTTGACCCGATTAGGAGAGTAGATATCTTAGATTTAACCTATGTTAAGAAAGGTAGAGGTAGACCTAAAAATACTTGGTTAGAAAATTTTAGAAATGACATTTTTTTATTAGATTTAAATGAGAATTTGACTCTTAACATGACACAATGGAGAAAAAAGATTAATGTAGCCGACCCGACGTAGTAGGATAAAGTTTTGTTGGCATTGGTTTATTGCAATGATTATCATTTTATATTCTTAATAAAGTAGCCGTCATGAATAAATTAATTTGTGAGGTGATATATCAATTTCCTCTTTAGCACCTTATTTTACTCGGCCAACTGCCTAAGTTGGGTTCTGGCTTGGCAACAAGATGAACTAGAGGGTGCATTGGACTTTTGGATACACTAATTCAAACAGATAAATGCTCAATTGCATGTGAAGTGATGCTTGAGTTTTCCATCTCCTTTTGTTTTAAAATCTTGTTGCGTCAGCAAGCTCATCCAAAATTTTGTATCTTGTACATTTCGTCCCATACTTGGACCAATTTTTATTCCGTTGCATAAATAAACTTTGATTTATTCAAAGCATCTATATTCTGTCTAGAAACACTTGCATTTTAATGCATGGGAAATGCAATTCATTTCCAGATTGCTTTTTTAGTGGAAACATAATATTTAAGTGATTGTGTTTTATATGTTTGACTAATGAGGCCTTGTTCCTATGCCAATATATATATATATATATATATATATATATATATACAGAATGTCAGTTTGGCTAGAAGGTTTGCTTTGGTTCCGTTGGGGCCACCACTACTGGCTTACAAGAGCAACTGCAAGGCTATGCTTAAAGTTGATCATGATGTTGTTCAACTAGTTGTTGATCGTCCTTATAAGGCTGGGGATGCAATTGTTGTGTGGTAATTTTCTTTGCTGTTACAACCAAAACTTGGCCCATCTGTGTACATGTTTAGTAGATGTGCTTAGTCTACATTCATATGCATGCATGTGGCGTTTTATTCAACATATATACTGGAAACTGTCATGTGTTTTAGGTGTGGCCCACAACCAAATTCAAGGCTGCTCCTAAATTATGGTTTTGTTGATGAAGATAATCCATATGATCGGCTAGTAATTGAGGTGAGAAAGAGTTGCGGTGTTGAAATAAAATGCTTAATTTTTGGTAGAGTACTTACAATTCAAGGCTTCTCCAGAATTCATTTTTCTTTTATTGTCATGCAGGCTTCCCTAAACACAGAAGATCCCCAATACCAAGAAAAACGAATTGTTGCTCAGAGAAATGGAAAGCTAGCAGTCCAAGTTTTTCATGTAAGCTAGTGTTGTGGTTTGTTTTTATTTACTAGGCAGTTATTAGCAAACATAACACGGAGCCTTCTTCTTTTTAGGTGTATGTAGGAAGAGAGAAAGAAGCTATTGCAGATATGCTTCCTTATTTGCGATTAGGTTATGTTTCAGATCCATCTGAGATGCACTCTGTTATATCTTCACAAGGGCCCATTTGTCATGTAAGTTAGTTTATTCTACATTTTATCATTACTCTGCAATTTGAATTTCTGTTTTCTACTGATTATGGAAAAAAATTATATTAAATATCTAAGTTAAAATTTTGACATGCAATGCAATATCTGGCTTGTTTTATCAGTGGTCAATGAATTTCAAGCTGTTTTATAAGTGCATCCGCTTATTACCTTCAGAAAATTCATTTATTTTAAGAAAACATTTTTTATTTTGAAAGTTTCAAATTTTCTTTAGCTGCAAATTCAATAGACTTTTTTTGGGACCAACATACACTCATTCATGACTAATGCAAAGTTCACTCAATAAAGAATGATAACTTAGAGTTGGTTAGTGTGCCGATTTATTTTCAATGACTTTGTGTGATGTGGACATCGACCAGAGGTTCAGACATGTGTATCGCCGTAGACAGCGCAGATCGACGGCCGAGATTCAGAGTTTATATTTCTAGTTATTTATGTATTTCTTTTATGCACTGTTCTTTTATTTCCTATTGTACCATTGGTCTAAGTTGAGTCATGAGTGTAGCCCTGAGGGCAAGAGAGTCATTGTATTTTCTTTTTTCTTTTGGGACCTATATATAGGCCATGTCATGTTATATTTTGGTTAATGATTTTGTGAATGAAAATTTCTATCTTATTTCTTCTTCTTCTTGCATGAGAGCTAGGGAAGGGAGATAGCTCGGGAGGAGCAAACCGCAAGACCCACCAATCGTTGGAAGAGTCCTCGATTCGTGGTTATTTCTACTATCATCGTGATCGTATTTCATCCACTGTTCTTCCTCGAGTACCCAAATAATTTCCCCAAGCCATTGTGCCGCCGCCCCTTGGAAGTTCACCGCCAGCCAAACCCAAAGCCACGGCCAGCCGCCGGCCGGTGAAGCCCCACCCGTCCAATCCCCTTTCCTCTTCCAATAGTTTCCACCTTGAAATTTGACTTTTCAAATTTCAAAAACTTTCCTAATTTGGATTTTCAATTTAGGAAAGTTTTCATGACGAATTCCAATTTAACTTAAAATTAAATCGGAATCGTTGTAACTTTATTTCCACGTCATCACTCTAAATTTGGAAGCTAATTCATCTTGATTTCCCTCCCTCTCTCCTTAGCATACCGCCGGCCTCACTATGGGAAGAGCCCCATTAATGCAATCATTAATGCATTAATGACACCTTGATTTGAGACTAATTTCAAATCCTTCTCCCTCCTAATTTCCTTCCCAAAACTGAAATCCACATCAGTTTATTTGTTTAAATTTCTCCCTCTCCCCTCCACATGACCCGCCGGCCACTACCTATTAATGGGCTCCATTAAGGGCTCATTAATCCCTCCTTGATTGCACTTGAAATTTGAGAGGAGTTTCAAATTTTCCCTCCAAAGTTACTAAAACTGAAATCAATTCAGATTTTAGTAAATAATCCATCTCCACATCTACACCTAAATCCCTCTCTCTCAGTCCACCCGCCCCCTCTCTCTCTCCCCCTTGGCCGAACACCTACTCCCCTTGGGAATCCCGCCGATTCTTCTTTCTCCCTATGCGTCTCCTTCTCCAAGCGCTAAGTCTACTCCTCGCCATCTCCTAATTCTCTCTTCGTGGAAGAGTTCCTCAATCAAGCAGGTATGGCGGACCCGGAGCTTGAGTGGGGTCTTGTATTCGACGCCAACGGAGAAGTCGATCTTCTTAGATCTCCGTGTTTCGACGTTGGATTTGAAGACGACGCAACCCTTGAAGATTACTTGGAGAGAGTTACTCCAATCATTGCGAGCGTCATCGACCGCCGATTCTCAAATGCTGATTGGACCGTCAACAATCAATCACCCTCATCCTCCTCCACACCGGCAATCTCACCGTGGATCAAGACCGTTGGTGTGATCACCATCTTCGTGGCATCCTTGAGTATACTAAAAGCCTTCTCCCGCTAAACCCGACATTGAGTGTAAGTGAGCAAGGTACTCGTAGTGAAATTTCTTGATATTAACCGTTGGATTCTGTATTATTTTCCGCTGTTTTATAAGTGCATCCGCTTATTACCTTCAGAAAATTCATTTATTTTAAGAAAACATTTTTTATTTTGAATGTTTCAAATTTTCTTTAGCTGCAAATTCAATAGACTTTTTTTGGGACCAACATACACTCATTCATGACTTATGCAAAGCTCACTCAATAAAGAATGATAACTTAGAGTTGGTTAGTGTGCCGATTTATTTTCAATGACTTTGTGGTTTAACTCAATATAAAAACTTGGGAATTTAATGTATGTGGCATCAGTGAGCCTCTCGCTTTTTTTAGCACTAAGAGTGCAAAGTATCTTTAAAGAAAATGGTAATGGCTTTGATGTTGTATGCTTCAAACTCACAGGCTCCATTTCTCATAGGAAAGGATGGTGTAGAAGGATATTTGGACCTGGCCGAATAGTGATTTAAAGGATAGCGCTGTTGATCATGATGACAAGAATGATACATAGCTCAACCTCATTCATTTCAGATAGTAGGTTGCCCATTCATGAAATTTTGCATCTCTGTGTCATACTACCTTTTACAAACTATTTGATACAACTACCAGGCAAGCATTGAGAGCTTAGTTTTATGATAGAACATCTATATGTGTTTGTGGAATGCAGGAAATTCAGCCTAGGAATATCCTTATGCATATTACGGGAAATATCATAGGTCAATTGTTCATGGAAAGCTTAATTATCTGGTTTTTTCTTATATGATTCCTAATTATACTTTTAAATGTTAAATATCGACTGACTGGAAATTCTTTTCCTTTGTCTAAAGGTTATACTTATCCTTCCTCGAGTTGTTTATGTTCTACCTGTCATATGATTTTCTATCTGATGAGACTTCCCATTTGAGCATTTTTGGTTTTGTATGTTTTTTGTGTGCATTAAGTTGTGAATATAGATATTTTGATTTGAAGTTTACTCTTTTTATTTTATTTCATATATATTTTTAATTTATTTTTATGTAACATTACTATGATATTGATCCTATGAGAGTGGGATATGTTCTGTAATAATTTTTCTCCCTTACGCTTTTGACATGAATCATTTAATACAATATGTTAATTCTAGGGAGTTTTTTGGAAGCGACATATTGTATGGCCTAAATATAGCAAGAAGTGTGCGAGGTCCGCAACACTAATGCCCGGGTGCAATGCTAAATAAACTGTCACATCCCATTTTGACCCTCTTCAATTAACTTGGAGTGTAACAGAGTAGGAAAATCTGAACAGATATATTTCTTACTAACACTTATTCTGAACATTTATCATGATCAAGTGAGGAGAAAATAACCTTTCCAGACTATCACAAAAACTAATTTGCCTATTTTAGAATTATATCTCAATTTCATATTCAGATGCATGTTCATAATACATCATAATAAAATATAGAGTTTTACTAAAACTTTAAATAAAGTTAACATACACAAAAGCTTAATGTATGGCTTACTGGTCCGTCTTCTATGTACACTCAAAATTTATATACACCATGCAGTCACACTCCTGCCTAGAGCCCCGTTAGCTCCTTTTACCTATAATACATCCACTGATGACCTAAATGCTTAATGAAATACACAATCATAGTACAAGAACAAGAAACCAAGAATTTGCATATTAATATCCAAATTACTATGAGAATCATAATTAGTGTAAATAATTAATGCAAATAACTGTGCAATTCCCTGTGTGAACTCTTCGAGCTCTATGTTTCTTATTCTGTATAAATCATATGATCTATATGCTTTACCACACTTATTGCTCCCTCCTTCAAAGTTGGATCTAAATCTCCAACTTTTTAAAAGAAAGAGAGAGAGAGAGAGAGTTGGGTACCTCCTGTCCAGTCCCTGCTAAGGCTTATCTTGTCAGGTATTTCGACTTTACTGGTGCGGGTCTATCTCCCATAATATGAATTTTCTCCTTAACCTTCAGACTAGCATATCATACATCTAAATTATCATGTTACAACATACAAAACATGGTATATATCAAATAACTCGATATACCAAATAACTTAATTTAACAAGTGATCATAACTTGATAATATGGATAATTTGAGAAATAATGCTACTAAAATTATATTAAAAGTTATATCATTTCGTTTACTTATATACTAGAGATTCGGTATCTCATCTCGTTTTCAAGAGTAGTAGAATGTATTTGATCTACTAGAATACCCCGACCTTTTTTTTATAGTCAATATAAAGAATCATGAAATTCATAAATGAATTCTTACTCTTAAAAATCAAGTTAGGCTAAACCCCAAAAATAGAATTCTTTACCTTAATTAAACTTCTCATTTACGAAATTTTCCTTACCTCTCCCTGGACTCCTTCCTCTCATTCTCCTTATTTTTCCTTTATAGATTTCAGCGTTAGCCGTAATAGCTCTTAAGGCCTCCCGCACTTCCTCTATGTCTTGCGGTTTGCACTCAGCAGATAGCTGCTTCAATTTCCAAAGAGAGTAGTTACGAGTGCGAAGAATGTATAGGAAGTTGATTAACAGTTAACTAATATGTATATGAGTTATAATATGACACTAATGCATTCCCAGTCGTGTGATCACCACACTCTCTAGATCATGTCACGACCCGGCCCGGTTAGCTCGCAAGTGCGAGCCGGTAACAGAGGTCGGACATGATGGAATAAACCTTCATAGCATATCATCAAAAGATCTAACATAAACCAAACATTTTTAACTATAAAATGAAAGAGCAACTAAACTAAATCCAATTAAAATTTTCACTTTTCATTCATCTTTCAAAAGAAATATGTACATAGAGAGTTCTTCCAAAAGAAGGGATCCAAACAAATCTATCTCTCACAAAAAAATCTACACATACAAACTTCTATCATCAAAATAACAAAACTCAAAAGAACCTGCCTCCCGTCGTCTCCTTACGACGGTAAGTGCGCGGTGGTTGGTCTGCCATTATCTATTCGCATGATCTCCTGAAAATTTCCCACAACATGAGTGAGTTATAACTCAATAGGCAAATGCTTTTTCAATTAAATTTAGAGAACAAGGCGAGGGAAATAACATGTATGCCAATGCTTTGTGTAGGAATATTAAACAAATCATAAAAGTTCAGTAACATGCCTCTAGGTCAACCATTAAGCCTCTTTCTTTAGTTAAGCTTGCAACTAATCACTTACACAATACATGAATTATTTTCATGAATCATAAAATGTTTTATATACATGTAATGTATTGTATATCTTATAATTACCCATCTCGGAAGTATCTTTTGTACTGATCAGGTACAATTTGTTTGGCCATTCCTTTTCCATTTGATTCATAAGAACCACCTTTACCATTTGGTTCATAAAAACCACCTTTACCAATGCTCGGAAGAGCTTCCCTTTACCAAAGATACCTCCGCATCAACATGCACATACATTGATCCTTTAATTATTCATAGGAATATTCTTATTCATGCATATGGTCAATTGTCTCCTAATGTGCTACATGATTTCATGTTAGCATGAGGAAAGAAAATGAGCTAAGTACCTTCTTTAATCATTACTCTAGAAAGAGACAAGTGCAATATATATATATATATATCATCACATAAGAGATGTACTTGCAATATAAGATAACACAATTGTTTCTAAACCATTACCAAATGAGTTCATATAATTAGGAAATCATAGAAATATGTGCATGACATTAAGAGCATAATAAAATATAAAAACAATATGATTGGAAGAATGCTAAAAATCTTCACAACAATATAAAACATGCTATGGTTGAAAGAATTGAAATTTTCTTCTAAATTTAAAAGTGTCACATTTACCTACCTCAATACAACGTGCTCCGCCAAATATCCTTACGAACTCTTCATTTCCACGTGTTCAACACCTAAATGAAACACACACATCATTCCCTACACTCATTATAAATTTAAAATAAATACTATTTTTGGAATTACCTTAAAACCCTAAATTTGGAAAACACATTTTCATTGATTCTCACTCATAAACATGTCAAACTCTCCCTTACTCCTAATTCTTAATTAAATTAATATATTTTCGGATTTAAAATAAATATTAGGAAAATACATTTTTGTAAGAAAAACTTAATTTTTCCCTTAGAAACTATCATAGAACTCTTAGGAATCAATTTTATAAAAGTACTATCAAAATTTCTAACTTTATGGAAAAACCCTAAATTTCCCCAACTCAAAACTTCTAAAGAAAATCACATTTCTATACATAAAAAGTATCTCCTAATCATTCCCTAACAATCCCCTATTAAAATTCTTAAAGAAAATCAAAGTTTTCTCAAACCCTAGAAATATTTTCTTGAGAAAACCCTAAGGAAAAAACATGGGAAATGGTTCATAAAGACTCACCTTAGCCTTCTCTTAATTTTCCGTACAATTTTCCCCAAGTTTGGCCGCCGGAATCCGCCGTCGGAGCCACCCGTTCTCCTCTCCCGTCCGCCTACCCGTCCGACTACCCGTCCGCCTTCTCCTATTCATGAGTTCAGGCGGAAGAAATGAAATGGGTCCCCTTAAAAGAAAGGGATTTCCATAATGTCAATTTTGCCCTCACTTAAATAACCCATGCTTGAATAAACATTTGGGGTATTATTGGAATTATGAGACTTCGATGAATTTTAATTCCTAAATTAAGCAAAATCAAATACAAGTTTATATATCAAATTTCTTAGAATTTTGCGTAGAATTTTTCAAAATTATTTCCATCGAAATCCGACAAACTTGAATTTTCCACTTAAAACTCGTCGCGATGCTTTGAAAAGCGTGCGAGGTCTAAAATAGCATTTTTGTAGGTTTTACAATTCTCCCTCCCTTATAAAAATTTCGTCATCGAAATTTAAGACAAGCATTAATGAATCATACCTTAATCAAATAGGTGTGGTTAGCTTTCCCTTATCTCTGATTCCTTCTTCCATGTAGCATCTCTCTCAGATCCATGCTTCCAAAGAACCTTAACATAAGGAATTTCTCTGCTTCGAAGCTGCTTAACATCATAATCTATGATCTTCTCAGGCTCATCTACAAAAGTCAGATGTAGTTGGATATCTATTGATTAAGTACTGATCTTCTGAGCTTCATCTGCAATGTATTTCCTCAAAGAAGAGATGTGGAATACATTATGTACTCCACTCATATGAGATGGCAAAACCAATTTGTAGGCCACACTTCCAACTCTCTCTGATATTTCAAAAGGGCCAACCTACCTTGGACTCAGTTTCCCAATTTTACCAAATCTCTTCACACCTTTCATAGGGCTCACCTTGAGGAATACAAACTCTCCAACATCAAACTCAACAGATCTATGTTTGGCATCATAGTACTTCTGTCTATCTTGCACAACCTTCAATCTGTCACGAATCAGTTTTATCTTTTTAGTAGCATCATCTAGCTCCAATGATCTTTCTTTCTCTTGTCTCAGCCCAATATAAAGGAGTTCAACATTTCCTTCCATACAAATCTTCATAAGGTGCCATACCTATACTTGATTGGAAACTGTTGTTATAAGTAAATTCAATCAGTGGAATGTGTCTCCCATTTGCCACCAAAATCAAGTACACATAATCTGAATAAATCCTCTAAAGTCTGAATAGTTCTATCTGACTAACCATCTGTTTGAGGGTGAAAGGCTGTACTGAAAGTGAGTCTGGTGCCCATTGCCTCCTTAACCTTCCTCCACAACCTATAGGTAAATCTCCCATCTCTATCTGATACTATCGATCTTGGTACACCATGAAGTCTAATAATCTCATTAACATAAATACTTTTCAACTTCTCAACAGCATCAGATTGCTTGATAAGTGTGCCGATTTGGTCAACCTATCAATTATCACCCATATAGCATCATGACCATTTCTGGACCTGGGTAATCCAACTACAAAGTCCATGGCTATGTCTTCCCACTTCCATTCTGGTATGGGTAAAGGCTGCAATAAATCTCCTGGCTTTTGATTTTCTACCTTAACTATCTGGCAAACTGTACACTTAGCCACCACTTCTGCTACACTTCTCTTCATCCCCGGCCATCAAAAGTATTCCTTCAAATCTTGGTACTTCTTGTTACTACCTTTTCCTCAAATCTCCAACATCTAGGATGCAAATTCTGCCTCTATACCGTAGTAGCTCATCCTCATCAAGCTCAAACTCCACGTGACCAACCTTCACCATATTTAGGACTTTCTCAAATTCTGCATCTTGTGGCAAAGCTTCCCTTATCCTATCCTTCAATGTTGACTGAATGATTATCTGATTCAAAGCCACAAACTCTGCATCATTGGGCTGAACTATTGAAATCTCTAGCTTCTCCAAATCTCTTATCAGCTCATGTTGTTGTGTAATCATCCAACTGGCGCTACTGGAAGTCTTCATGCTCAAGGCATCTGCTATTACATTTGCTTTGCTTGGATGATATTGGATATCCAAATCATAGTCCTTGATAAGCTCCAACCATCTTTTCTGCCTCAAATTCAACTCTTTCTGTGCGAAGATATATTTCAAACTTTGGTGATTAGTAAAAACTTCGCACTTCACCTCATACAAGTAATGCCTCCAAATTTTTTAGGGCAAAGACCACTGAAGCTAACTCCAAATCATGGGTTGGATAGTTTCTTTCATGGTTCTTCAGTTGCCTAGAAGCATAGGCAACAACCCTTCCATTCTGCATCAGTACACAACCCAGCCCATTGTGAGAGGCATCACTATAAAGCTGAAATCCATCTATCCCTGAAGGAATAGTTAGCACTGGAGCAGTTATAAAAAATTGTTTCAGTCTCTGAAAAGGCTATTCACATTGATCTGACCAATCAAACTTCACTGCCTTTTGGGTCAATCTAGATAAGGGCATAGCTATTCGAGAAAACTCCTCAACAAATCTTTTGTAGTAACCAGCCAAACCCAAAAAGCTCCTGATCTCCATCACAGTAGTGGGCCGTGGCCAATCTGCTATAGCTTTTACCTTGTGCTGATTCACAGAGATCTCTCCATTGCTAATCACGTCCCAAAAAGTTCACACTCTTCAACCAAAACTCACATTTGAAGAACTTAGCATATAATTCATTCCCTTTGAATGCATTTAACACCATCCTTAAGTGATTTGCATGAATCTCTTCATTTGGGGAATACACTAATATATCATCAATGAACACTATCACAAATAGATCCATAAATGGCTTGAAGATTCTGTTTATAAGATCCATAAATACTGCAGGGGCATTTGTAAGTCCAATGGGCATCACCACAAATTCATAATGCCCATATCTAGTGTTGAACGCTATCTTTGCTATGTCCTCTTCTCGAATCTTAAGCTGATAGTATCCTGATCTCAAGTCTATCTTGAAATACACAAAGGCCTTTTCCAACTGATCAAACAAATCATCAATTCTCGGAATAGGGTATTTATTCTTTATAGTAAACTTGTTCAATTCTTTGTAGTCTATGCAAAGCCTTAAACTTCTATCCTTCTTCTTCACAAAAAGCACAGGAGCACCCCAACGAGAAGTGCTAGGCCTGATGAATCCCTTATTAAGTAATTCTTGCAATTGATCTTTCAGTTCCTTCAACTCTTTTATCGCCATCCGATAAGGGGCTTTAGCAACAGGATCCGCTCCACTAACCAGCTCAATAGTAAAATCAATCTCCCTGCTTGGAGGCAAGCCGGGTAAATCATCTGCAAACACTTCTGGATACTCTTACACAATAGGTATCTCCTCTAATCTCCTCTCTTCTTTCTTCTCCTCCTTTACATAGGCTAAAAAGCCTTCACAATCCTTCTTCAACAATTTGTATGCCCCTAAGGATGAGACTATCATGAAAGTTATACTTCTTTCCCCTATGAAGTTAAATTCTTTCTCCCTTAGCATACAAAATTTAAGTTCTTTCTTATTACAATCTATGGTCACAAAGTGGCAAGACAACCAATCAATACCTAGGATTGTATCAAACTCTGCTAATGAAAATATAATAAGATCCGATTCTAAGTTCTTGTCACCAATAGTCAACTCCACATGACACTTCCGATTAGTTTTCATATGTGTTCCATTTGGCATCAACACTGAAAACGACTTCATCATAAGTGTGAAAGACAAGTGGGTAGATTTAACAAACTCTTTTGAAACGAATGAGTGTGATGCTCCAGTATCATCTAACGCTCTAACAGGTTTGTTATACACAAAAATTATCCCTGATAACATATATAACATAACATTCATTCCATTCATATAATAAAGGAAATTCAATGACATAATTAAATCTCATACCTATGACTATATCAGGAGAATCCTTAGCCTCTTGTTGTGACAATCCATAAACTCTTGGTTGACCCGGTGGACGAGCTTGGCCTTGTGATGGGGTAGATCCATTATACTCTACAGTTCTTGGCCTGCTAGCTGTCCTTTGAGGAAGAGTGTTACCTGTTTTGGCCTCAGTAGTAGGTTTTTGTCCTAAGAGAGAACAAGACTTTGCCATATGCCCTGGTTGATGACACCAGTAGCATGTATTAGTGCCAGAGAGGCACTCTCCCTTATGAGTTCTCCCACACTTATTGCATACAGCTGTAGAAATGCTACGCTCTGACATGTTGGATTAAGCTTCTTCCAATGGGGTCTTCCTGACTGTAAGGACTGAGTAGCCTTTGATCTATCCTCATTCTTTCTCTTATGGAAATCTCTCCTCCTCTGAGTACTCTGTAAATCCAGCTCAATCCTTCGTGCTCTCTCAACTAAAGTAGAGTAATCTTCAATACCCAAAGGAACCAATGGCTATCTAATGCTATCCCTCAAGCCACAAAGGAAGCGGTGGCATTTCTCTTATGCATTAGGGATTAAATGAGAGGCATACCTAGAAAGCATGGTGAAATCAGCCTCATACTGCGTAATGGTTCTGTCACCTTGCACCAATGTCATAAATTTTTCTTGCATTGACCTCCTAGCAGTCATTGGTACATTCCAATCTCTAAACACCTTAACAAACTCCTCCCATGTCACTTGGCTGCTAGGTCTCCCACTAAAAGTTTCTTCTAGCTGACTTCTCCACCATCTTTCTGCTTCCCCATTGAAGGCATAAGTAGCTAAGTAAACCCTTTTATCTTGAGGGCATAATATTCCTTCCAAAATCTTCTCAACCTTCATTAACCAATCCTCTGCCTCTATGGGTCCACCTACGAATGATGGGGGCTTCATATATTATAATAACTTTAAATTCTTGTCCATCATCGTGCTTCCACTGCCTCCAGCTTGAGTCTGAGTACTCTTTATTATCTGTGTCATAGCCGCCATCATTTGGGTGAAAGAATCCAAAGTAGCATTAATGCTACTGCCTTGACGCTCCACTACTGTTGGCAATTCCCTCTTGACCTCTCCAGTATTGCCATCAGTGGCCTCAGGTTCAGGTTCCTCAGCCCTAAGACATAAAACAACAAAGCAATCTAAGCAATATACAGCACATGCATCTTATACCTACTCTAACCTATAGGATAATAACATGCTATGTCAATGACTTTGTAAATATTAAACAAAATCCATAAGTCTAATAACATGCCTTAGGTCACACATTAAGCCTCTTTCTTCTAGTTAAGTTGCAACTACATCATTTAACAATAACATGAATTATTTTCCATACATCATAAAAATAATTTAATATACATAACAAATAAATTTAATTTATTAATCACCGTCTCGAGTATCTTATTTACTAATAACGGCTAACAATGTTTGCCATATCCTTTTTCCATGGTCATAAGAATCACCTTTACCATGCCGGCAAAGGATCCTTTACCAAAGATACTCTCTGCGATAATCAATGCACCATACATTCATCCTTTAAATTAATTCATAGAATTTTATATTAATCATGATCATATTGTACCCCTATATGATGACTAACATCTATTTCATGTTAGCATTCGAGGAAAGAAAATGATCTAAGTTATAATTCTTTTATCATTACTCAGAAATATATATAATAATTAGCTATATATATATTATAATATATTATATATAATAAATCAATCACATAATAGACGTGTTACTTCAATGTAAAGAGTAATCACATGTTCTAAACCATACCAATGAGTTCACCATATAATTAGGCAAACCAAGAAACATGGCATACTATTAAGGCTCATTATAAGATATAAAAAACAGTCACGATTGAAGAAGCTAAAATTTCACAACAATATAAAACATGCTATGGTGTATAATTTTGAATTCTTCTAAATTTAACAATGCCCACAATGTACCTACCTCAATTACACGTGCTCCACCATATTTCCTACAACTCTTCACTTTCCACTGTTCACACTTAAATGAAACAAACCTCATTCCCTACACTCATTATAAATTTAAAAAAATAACTATTTATCTGGAATTTACCTTTAAACCCCTAATTTGGAACATACATTTTCATTATATATCACCTCACATAATACATCAAACTCTCACCTTCACACCTAATTCATAATTAAATTAATCATATTTCGGATTTAATAATTAAAAATTAGAAAATACATTTTTGTAAGAAAAACTTAATTTCTCCCTTAGAAAACATCATAAACCCTTAGATCAATTTTATAAAAGTACTATAAAAATTTCTAACTTTATGGAAAATCATAAATTTCTCCAACTCAAAACTTCCAAAGAAATCACATTCTCTATACATAAAAATTTCCTAATCATTCCCTAACAATCCCCCATAAATCTTAAAAAAAAATCAAAGTTTTCTCAAACCCTAGAAATCTTTTTTGAGAAAACCCTAAGGAAAAACATGGAAATTGGTCATAAAGACTCTACCTTAGCTCTTCTCTAATCTTCCCTACAATTTTCCCCAAGTTTTGCCGCCCGAATCCACCGCCGGAGCCACCGTTCTCCTTCTCGTCCGCCTACCGCGCCGCTTTCCTCTTCTGAGTTCGGGCCGAAGAAATGAAAATGGACCGAATTCACCCGAATGGAATTCGTCCCCTTAAAGAAAGGGATTCCATAATTCAAAATTTGCCCTCACTTAAATAACCCATGCTTGAATAACATAGGGATATATTGGAATATGAGACTTCGATGAATGTTTAATTCCTAAATTAATAAAAATCAAATACAAGTTTATATAATCAATTTTTTTAGAATTTTGCGATGAATTTTTCAAAATTATTTCCATCAAAATCCAGACAAACTGATAATTTCCACTTTAAAACTCGTCACGACGCTTTGAAAAGCTGTGCGAGTCTAAACGCATTTGTTGCGAGTTTTACAGATCAATTCTTGCATGACTAGATTAGTGGAAAAAGCTGAATGCTACTGTGAAATTAATAAATGAACAGTAAAGGAAAACTTTAGAAAATAATGCAAATAAACTAGTTCATGAAACTTGAATTTTAATTGAAACTTGGACTTATAATTCTTTATAGGTTAATTAATAAATAATAGATATTATAATTTAAAAAGAATAAAATATCCTATTTCAAAAAGTATAATTAGTTAGTGAAGCTAAGAGTTAATAGTTAGGCATATAAACTACTGGTATTCAGGGTAGGATTATTACTAGAATATGATATATAAGTATATAC